>NC_081414.1:820744672-821047450 GCF_030272615.1 Cryptomeria japonica | reverse complement strand
AGGTTTAGATGTTGTATGTTGTATGTTGTAGTAGTATGTGATCTCCTCTTCAATGGTTGAATCCTTGTCTTGAATGCAACACTTAGCCTTGAATGGAGACTTAGAAGGAATGCTTGAATGCTTGAATGCTTGAGTATAGTTTCCACGCCTTTTTCATCATGTATGTGTTATCTCTAAATGAGAGAGAAAAATGTAGTTTATATACTTGTCAATTAGGGCTGATAGACTGATTTTCCCGACCTTAGGCTGACCAGGAAAGTTAATTTCCAAATTGCAAACAAAAAGACCCGAGACCCCTTAGGAGACCGGGCCCAAAATAGGACCTAGGGACCAGGGCGCTGGGCACCCTGGTCCTGAGGGACCAGGGCGCTGGGCGCTCTGGTCCCACCTCCCGGGACATCAGGGTGCAAGGAGGTTTAGGCCAGGGTACTTGAAAAATGCAGTTTTTGGTGTCGTGAGCAAGTTTCGGGGTCTCCATTCAGGTTGCGTGTTGCGTCACCATCGTGAAGACCGAAATGCATTCAAAATTGCAAGTGTCACAATTTTAGGACGCTACATTTAGCCCCCACTTTAGCAGGAGTATGTATGCTCATACTTCCGGTAAAGTACAAGGAAACAACATTGAAAAAATTTCACCACGTCAAGGAGGCAAGACACACCAAGCCCCCAGTGGACTAAGGATCTTACGACTTCGATTGACAAAGTAAAAGGGAAGATCACGAAGGAGAACCATGACTATCAGTAGTAAGGTTCCCTCACTATGAGTCATGCAAGAAAGATATCAAGAATTTTCAAGGCAAAGCTAAATTTGCCAAGAAATTCTCAAGTATCTTGAAAAGATATGAACGGGATGTATGCCCCCCTACGTTAAAGCGATCGTACACGCCTCACCGGGGGTGATTGTTTTAACGTAGTGATACACATAAGAATGAGAAAGGAAAGGAGCACGTTATCGCAAGGATTTAGCCCCCAAGTGTGAGATAAGCCCAAGGATAATAGACACAAAACACAAAGCACGAGGTGACTTCGCTGTCCTTGGGGTCAATATGCTGTATGATAAGTCATGTATATATCATATGTATGTATGCATAATTGTTCTTCATTCCCCAATCAAGGAAGGTCACCTAGAAGAAGGGAACACATGTGTCTTTTGAGTCAACATGAGAGAGATCGAGAGATCTCAATGCTTTGCAACGTCCTCAAGTAGACAACACTAAGGACAACAAATAGAAGAATGAGAATAACATATAGAAGAAGTAACACAAGAGAGGAGGAGAGAATCTGCTATGCTAATGTAACTAGTCTAGCACGTCATCTACCCCCCGATCTTGCTGATCAATGTTTCGGGAAGGCAGGGAACACGCTAGAGGAGGAACATTCAACACAACAGATGGAGCTATCACAAGATCCAAACAAGGGCTATGTTCATGTTCCGAGCCACATTGTTCTTGTCTAGGAGCTAGGATAAGTGCTTTAGAAAATTCATTAGATAAATGGTTATCAATATCAACAAGTTCATATTCACTATCAGAAGCAAGAGAAGTAATATTTTCATCATGAATAACATTTTCATCTATATCATCATCAAGATTTATAAAAATAGGATCTTTAACTCGCACAGGATCAAGACCATCATGCATCTTATGTTTAGGAGATTTAGGCTCAATGTCCGGCTGAGGAGAAAATGGAATAATGCTCGTTGAAGGTGTTTTTGGAGATGGCAAAGTTTGAGAAGCAGCTGCTTGAGCTCTAAGATGATGCTTTCGTCGGCGTTCACGTGCAGAACGATTTCGTCTAGTCTTAGTAGGAGGTGAAGAAGATTGAGGAGGAGGAATGTTCTCATCCTTATCACTTGGGTGTTTAGGTTGTGGTCTCTTAGGCTGAATAATAGGAGAAGAAGAAGGTCTCTTCTCTCTATAAAAGGAAGGAGGAGGAACTGCTCCATATAAAGGAGGAATTTTTGGTTTAGGAAGGAGACCAAGTCCATCATGACGAGGAGGTATAGGTCTACTTGTAGGAAGTTTATTAGACATAGACATAGTCACATCCATAGGGATGGGTTGGGAATCTTCTTGAGGAAAGACATTAGTTTTATCTTTCAAAGGAAGAACTTCCTTCTCAAGAATGATAGGAATGTCAAGTTTAGGTGTTCTAGGTTCACTTAAAGATAGGATCATATCTGTTTTCCACTTTTGATAAGATTTGAAAAGATGATCACTTCGCGGAGGAAGGGATTGGAATTGTTTAGGCCAAAAGTAATCAAGAGGAACACTAGAGGTTCTTTCAGCTGGTTTAAAGAGGCTATGATTGACAGTAACAACTTCACCATTATGGGGAAATTTCAAACACTTATGAATAGGAGAAGAAATAGCTTTCAGAGAAGATAGCCAAGGATAGCCAAGCTTCACACGAAATTGTTCGGAAGATGGAATAATAGCAAAGTTCACATCAAGGGATTTGTTATAGACCTTAATAGGCAATGTAATAGAACCAATTGCAGGAGAAGAAAATGCATCAAATAGTTTCACAATCACATCTGTTTTGTCATAAATCACTTGATTCAATTGCAAAGTAAAAAGAAATTCTTCAGTAATAACATTAACCATGCACGAAGGATCAATAAGCACTCCACGACAAGGTGTATTCTTGACTTTTGCAACTATGTATAAAGGACCATCAGGTGCCCTAATGGTTTCACTGGAATCAAATGTGATGGAAGGTTCTTTAGGGTTTTCTTGCTGCTCTACAAAGTTAATCACATTTGGAGTCATAGACACAAGACCATCAGATGAAAGAGAGGAATCATTAGTCTCAATCGCATTAGAAGTATGAGAAGGTAATGGATCAGTGAAAATCTGAAGATTTTGATTAGGAGGAGCTACAGATGTATTGCCTTTATCATTCACTCCAGAAACAGAAATAGTATTATTATCAATCAAATCTTGAATTTTACCCTTTAAAGAAAAACATTTTTCAGTATCATGCCCAGGCTGACGATGAAATTGACAAAAGGCTTTGTTATCAAAATAAGGTGAAGTAATCTTTGCAGGATCAATTTGTCTTATAGGAGGAAGAGTAAGCACATTTTGTTCCAATAATTTATTCATAATACTATGCAATGATTCATTCAAAGGAGTATACTTTCTTTCTTTCTTGAAAAATTTAGAAATAGGAGGCACACCTGATGCTGCATTCACATTGTTGTTGATGATGTTTTCATTGAATTTGATGGAGTCTCTGTTTGGTTTAAACTTCCCAAATGGTTGTTGACTGCTATCACCCTTATCACTTGGAGCCATAGGATGTGATTGTTCCATTTGACTCACAGTCAGTTGATAATTGTGAAGAGTGGCACACAACTGTTGGAAAGAAGTAAACTCAGAAAACAGAAGTTTGTCTCGAATATCATTGTCAGGCACTGGAAAAGAAATTTGAGCATACAAATGCTTATATCTACCAATGAAATCAGTCACTTTTTCTTTAACACCTTGTTTACAATGCATTAAATCAATCAAAGTAACTTTAGGACTTATATTGTTTTGAAATTGTTGAATGAAAGCATTTGCAAGTTGTTCGAAAGAAGTAATAGAATAGGAAGGCAACGAGCAATACCATTGTAGGGCTTTGTCTCTTAATGTTCTCGTGAATAATTTTGCAAGCAACCTTGGGTCATAAGCAAAATCAGTACATATTGTTTGAAAAGTCTTAACATGTGTTAGAGGATCTCCTTTACCATTATAAAGCTCCAAATGTGGGATTTCAACAGGTTTAGGAGGGATAGCTCAGACAATGTCAAGAGAAAGTGGGCTCGCAACATCAAATGTGGGCACACTAAACTTAGATTGATTCATAGAGGCAATTTGTTGCTGTAAAGAAGAGACAGTTTGTGCAAGATTGTTAATGGTCGCTTCAGTCGAAGAGTTCATATTAGATGTGTTAGATTGAGATGGAGGTGTTATGTTATTGAAAGAAGGTAAAGAGTAAGGTGGTGGGACCCTATGATAATTAGTCATAGGAGATGATTGGACAGGAGGAACACTACAAGGAGGAATGGAATGATTAAATGAATTGCCCCCTTGCGTCATGTTCATTTGCGGAGATGTAATAGGAACACTCATTGAAGGAGTGAATGAAGAAGTCGGATTGAATGAAGGAAGAGGGTTAATTGAAAAGGAAGGATTGCCCCCATGACTAGTGATCACAGGAGGAATGTCTTGTGTAGAAGTAGCCATTATGTTTGATGTAAAGGTAGGTATGCTAGCAATAGAAGTCATCAAAGGAATAGAATGATTGACTTGTGTAGGAGATTGTGTATAACCTAAAGTTTCGGCACAACTCTTCATAGGCATCACGTTCGAATCCACAATGTGTGAAATACCACGCAAAATATCAATTCCATTCTTATCACTTTGAAGCATACGTTTTAGACCCTCAATTAAAGGAAGAGCTTGACTATCAGGGTACTCATGAGACATCCATTGGTGAAAATCGTCAAATTGGTTATCCAATTTCAAAATTTGTTCTACAGAAACCTCATGGAGAGCTTCTTCATCATTAGGAGGATTAGAGGAATTACCCATGTCCTCGTTAAAAAGGCTATTCAAATTAGGTTCCATCTCCTCAGTAGTTAAACCTCGGAAAGACTTAATTCTACGGCTTCGTCTAATGGGAATAGTGTAAGTAGGGCTTATTGTTGTAAAACTCATGCACTAGAGAAGGAGAGAAAATTTTGATTTTAGAGGTAGCAATTTTCAGTAAAATCAGCCAATCTTCTGGATTTAAGCTATTAAATGTAATCACGACAGTCTCCCGAAATTTCAGAAAAAATGTCTGGGACCGTGGTGCTCGGAGTGCAACACGGTCCTTGCAACTTTTTTCGAAATTTGCAGGGATGAAAGGTATGATGATTTTAAAGCCAATCTGAAAAAATTGAGTGATTTTACGATCTGTAGATAGGCCAAATTAAAGTTGCAATCTCAAAATTGAACCCTACCCAGATTGTTGAAAAATGCAAAATTTGAATTTTGAAAAAGAGAGGGAAACTGAAATTTTGAATTTTATGATTTTAGAGGGAATGTCAAGAGCAATGCAAATTTTGAAATTTAAAAATTGACTCAATTTCACGCAAAATTCAATTTTGAAAGCGGAAATCAAAGTTGTTGTAATTAAGCACTTAATTTCAAAAGTCACAAAATGCAAGAATTTGAATAAAGCACTGAAATTTTTTAATGAATGTTAACGCACTTTTCAGATTTAGGACAGTAAGAACACAATTTTGACACAAAATTTCAGTTTCAATGATTTTTGAATGTTTAAAAGCCTTAATCCAAGCAATCACAAGACCAACTTTGACTGTAATTTTGAAGGTGTTAAAATTGATAAAATTAGCCAAAATTCTGGATTTTAGCAGAAAAATACAGTGAGATCTTGCTCCCGAAATTTCGGAAAAAATGTCGAGGATGATGGCGCTCGGCGCCACGGTCCTCACAACTTTTTTCCAAATTTTCAGGGATGAAAGATATTGTGATTTTATTGCAGAATCCAAAGTTATAGCTGATTTGGAGATGTTTTGATCGGTGAAATTGTCGAACAAAGGTTGAATCAAGAGGGTTTCAAAAATTAGGGTTTTGACACTTAACCACTTAATTTTCAAAATTAAAACATAGATATGAATTGATAATTTGTAATAGAAGGACAGATCTGAAACAAGCATTAACAATTAAAAATTTCACAAGCTTAATTACTAAAAAGAAATTTTAGGGTTTTTATGCAATCACCTCTAAAATTTTGCAAAAGATCAAACATGGAAATGTAATCAATTTTTTCAGATCTAAGCATGAAAAATCAGAAAGGATGTTCACGTCAGGTTCACCAAAATGTAAAGTGGAAAAATCGCGATCGAACCCTAGTTGCTCTCCCCTCTTCCAACTCCAAGGAGAGAGAAGGGAGGTTCGCTAGGATTCGATGGTTTTCACTTAGGGGGGAGACTTTACATTCAAAAGAGGGGTTGAAACCCACAAGATCCAATCCCACGCAATGCAAGATTGGATGCTAAATGAGTTTCAAGGGTTAAGACAGCAAGGCTACCCTCTTTTGTAAAGAATGTGCATGGAAGAATTGAGCTAGGAATGCATAGAAAGTGACAAAGATTCGCTTTATAAACTGAGATAGGGATATAGGATGAAGCTGCGGACCTGGAATTAGCACTAAAATGTCGATACGGCGCTGTCCTGCAAATTTGAGCAAAAGTTGTCGGGACGATGGCGCCCGGCGCCACGGTCCTCCGAAAAATCCGCGAAACGAAGGGGGATATGTTCGTCTCTGCACAAGGATTCCAGATCTTCAATCTCAGCCGCGTACCTGCAACCTACACACAGAAAAGCGAAGACAATTGGGGGGTTAGGGATTAGGGGTTTACCTTTAGGTCAAACCCTGGTTTTGGAATTAACCAAGAAATGAGAAAGAGCTGTAAATGTAAATGACTGTAAAACAAGTACTAATACCTTGTTCTAAGGATGTTTGTATCCTTATGTGTGAAGGTTTAGATGTTGTATGTTATATGTTGTAGTAGTATGTGATCTCCTCTTCAATGGTTGAATCCTTGTCTTGAATGCAACACTTAGCCTTGAATGGAGACTTAGAAGGAATGCTTGAATGCTTGAATGCTTGAGTATAGTTTCCACACCTTTTTCATCATGTATGTGTTATCTCTAAATGAGAGAGAAAAATGTAGTTTATATACTTGTCAATTAGGGCTGATAGACTGATTTTCCCAACCTTAGGCCGACCAGGAAAGTTAATTTCCAAATTGCAAACAAAAAGACCCGAGACCCCTTAGGAGACTGGGCCCAAAATAGGACCTAGGGACCAGGGCGCTGGGCGCCATGGTCCTGGGGACTAGGGCGCTGGGCACCCTGGTCCTGAGGGACCAGGGTGCTGGGCGCTCTGGTCCCACCTCCCGGGACATCAGGGTGCAAGGAGGTTTAGGCCAGGGTACTTGAAAAATGCAGTTTTTGGTGTCGTGAGCAAGTTTCAGGGTCTCCATTCAGGTTGCGTGTTGCGTCGCCATCGTGAAGACCGAAATGCAGTCGAAATTGCAAGTGTCGCAATTTTAGGATGCTACATCAGGATCGACAACACATATCATCTCAATAGGCATGATCTCATATGAAGGAACCAAAAGGTTATCGACCAGGAACTCATAGCAGGTCTCGTTTGGAGGTAGATCAATCAGTGAAGCAATTGTAGCCATGGCATCTGCGGCACGATTCTGCTCTCTTGGTATCTACTCAAAGTCTATCTTTGTGAAGTGTTGTTTCAGGTCATCCACCATTTGTTTATAAGGCATTAATTTTTCATCTTCTGTTTGGTAATCATTAGTTGCTTGACGGATGACAAGTTGAGAGTCCCCAAAAACACGAAGTTCCTGGATCTTCCACTGAACTGCAATCCGTAATCCTGTTGTTAATGCCTCATATTCTGCTATATTGTTAGTGCAAGGAAATGATAAGCGGTATGATTTTGGTATAGAATCCCCTTGAGGAGTTAAAAAGAGGATGCCAACTCCTACCCCATGCTGTGTGTATGAGCCATCGAAGTACAGTTGCCATGGCTTTGCATGTGACATTGTCAAAATGGATTCATCTGGAAATTCTGAACTTATAGGAACATCATCTATCATGGGAGCATCTGCTAATTGATCTGCGATGGCTTGTCCTTTTATTGCTTTTCTATTCACATACTCAATGTCGAATTCACTCAGGATCATTACCCATTTGGCCAGTCGCCCAATAAGTGTTGCTTTATTGAGAAGGTATTTCAATGGGTCTATCCTTGCAACCAACTTAGTCTTATGAGTGAGCATGTAATGTCAGAATTTCTGCGAAGGAAAGACCACGGCGAGACATGCACGCTCAATTGGTGTGTAGTTTATCTCATATCCCACCAATGTGCGACTGATATAGTATACTGCTTTTTCCTTTCCCTCAGTAATTTGTTTTGCTAAGAGTGCCCCCAGTGCTGTTGGAGTAGCTGATATGTATAGTAATAGAGGCTGATCTGGAACTGGTGGCATCAGAACTAGCGGATTCAGAAGATAATCTTTGAGTGTCTGGAAAGCCTATTGACAGTTATCATCCCATTTGAATTTGATGTTTTTATGTAGCAGGTGCTGAAAAGGATTACACTTATCTGCCAGTTGTGCTATGAATCTTCGTATGGACTGGAGTCTGCCTTGTAAGGATCGAAGTTGACTGATATTTCTTGGTGGTTGCATTTCTAAGATGGCTTTGAATTTTACTGGATCAGCTTCGATTCCTCTTTTGGATACAATGAATCCTAGGAGCTTCCCAGAGGTTACTCCAAAGACACATTTCTTGGGATTTAATCTTACTTTGTATTTTTCCAACCGATCAAAGATGACTGAAAGTATGTCCAAATGTGTATTTCTATCTATTGATTTTCCCAAGAGGTCATCGACATAATCTTCCACGGTTACGTGCATGAGATCATGAAAGATAGTAGTCATGGCTCTTTGATATGTAGCACCTGCATTTTTTAGCCTGAAGGGCATGACATTCCAGTAGAAAGTTCCCCAAGGACAAGTGAATGATGTTTTGTGTTGATCCTCGGGCACGATCCTTATTTGATTATAACCAGAGAATCCATCCATTAATGATAACATTTCATGACCTGATGTGAGATCAACAATCAAGTCAATATTTGGTAATGGGAAGTCATCCTTTGGACAAGCTTTGTTGATGTCTCTGAAATCTGTACATATTCTGATGCTGCGATCTGGTTTACTAATAGGCACTAAGTTGGAGATCCATTCAGGATAATCAATTGGGCGTATGAATCCGACATCCAATAATTTCTCAAGTCCTGCTTTAACTAGTAATGCCACTTGTGGATGCATTTTTCTTAATTTATGTTTCACTGGTTTTGCCCCCGGTTTAACTGTCAAATGATGCATTACCAAATCCGGATCCAGTCCAGGCATATCAGCGTATGACCAGGCAAAGTTGATTTGTCGTTCTTTGAAGAAACTTATGAATTTTGACCTTTCTGACTCCGTCAATGATTGAGCTAGGAATATGTTGTGTGGAACCTCTTCTGTACCAATGTTCATTTTGATAGTCTCCTCTACCAACATGGATGACTTTTCCTCATATGATGCTGGGAGAATGTTGAGCCTTCCATCTTTGGATGCCTTGGAGAGGTTTTCACCCTCAGATACGTCCTTTCTTTTTACTTTTTTGGGGTCAGACAACACCACAATGTGGTTTTCGCCATACGACCCTTGGTTTGTTCTTATTTTCACATTTTTGCGACTGGAAGGTCCGACACCCTCACCAAAATATGCCATGCTATTGAGTTCTATAGTGTATCCCACTTTATGGTCCCCAGGAGGAAGATCATCTCATATGACCAGATAGTCAATAAAAGCTTCATCATTTTGGAATGTGTCAAACTGTGCAGGTCCTTCATGATCCCAGTCAATGAGTTGGTGGTGAACAAGGGGAAGTCCTTCAATGTCTTCGAAGTTAGTGGGGCTAAGAGTGAGGATGCAATTATATTCGGGTATGTCAAGATAATTATTGAGGTCATCGATGGCACTCTCCTAATCAGTCTCGATTGTGAACAAATCCAAATTATCATCACTAGTAGCGCTTTCTGGGACAGGTGTTCTCATCCTATGTGATTTCAACCTAGAACCTTGAGACAAGGAATGTGTGGAATCCTCATGGGTTATTTTTTGACCAACTCTGAACTTGTTATAAAATTCCTCTTCTTTTGTGGGTTCATCTGGCTCTCTGAATGTCTCGGTGAGCTCATAGTCATTGGAGGACTTATCTGAACCCCATTCCCATTCATTGGAGTCTGTGGAATAGCAATCCTCTTGTTGAATTTTGGCAGCTTTGATTTGTAAGGCTTCTTCTATCCTTTGAATGCGGACCTTGGAAGTCAGGAAACCAAGTCCTTTCGAGCGTTCCTTTTTAAATGTCAATTCAGGTTGTAAAGGTTCAATGATGCCTTCCTTTCGTAACCCCAGAGGGCTTTTTCCATCATACCCGAATTTTTGTAGAATTTTGAAGCCTTTGTCATATTTCTCACATGGTAGACTAATGTGATCTTCTGTGTCATCTTCAATGTCTTTGTAAAGCATTTTGTATAAGTCTTCCTCTTCTAGTTCACCCCATCTTTGAAAGGTATAGGGTCCCATTTGAGTACCATGATGGATACTTGCTTGTTAGGATGTGGTCTTCCATATTCTTTTGGGAAACTCATGACTTGTTGTAAGTACATGGTCTGATTTAAAGTGTATTCCCCCATGCCTTTGTCTTGAAACTTGCCTTTAAGCTCACCTTGTTTTGATGTCGAAGGTTTTAATGACTCAGGATCAATGTATGCCGAGGAAGGAACAACTTCATGATTATTGGGAATGATGGTCTTAGTTTTTGATCTCAAATTATTGTAGTATATGAATGGATTAGGATCACCGTTAACTATTACCTCCACTCCATTGTGAGGAAACTTAATGTATTATTGATATGTGGATGGGACTGCCCTCATTTCATGAATCCAAGGATGTCCTAGCAATATGTTATAAGTGAGATCTAGATCCAAGACTTGACAAACCACATCCTTTGTAACTGGCCCAACTTTGAGAGGCAAGGTGACTGTGCCCTTGGACGAACGTTCTTCATCATCATATGCCTTGATGGTGATTTGATTTGTAGAATTCACAGCTTTGTCAGAATATCCCAATTGTTTAATAGTGCCCAATGCACAAATGTTTAGACCAGCTCCTCCATCTATTAGGACTCATTTTATTCGATGTTTGTGTGTGAAGGCTTCAACATGTAGTGGTGCATTATGTGGCTGACTTATGGAGGCATCATCAGCTTCTGTGAAAGTAAGGGAGTGTGGAATGGAAAGGTATCCCACCATGGCTTGAAACTGGTCCACATTCAGATCAGTAGGAACGACAGTGTCTCTCAAGGTTTTGTCAAGAATGGCTTTATGAGTGGGGGATATGCGTAAGAGCTCAAGGATGGAGATGAGCGTGGGTGTCTTCCCTAACTGTTCTATAAGGTCATACTTAGGTTTGGTTGATAAGGAGGCAGTGTTCTTGGCTGGATCACCTTGCAAAGTGATTTTACCGTGACGAGTTGTGACATGACATTCAGAGGTAGGTTCGGAAGAAGATCCAATGCCTTTTAGGACAATCCTGGGTCTCCGGGTAGAATTCTCAGATGTTTTGTCCTTGATGATAATGGTAGAGACATAATTGTCCATTGAGATGTGATTGATAGTTGAATCATAGTTGTAGGATGCTCTGGTATAGTTGGTTTGATCCTCTATGGCTTTAGCTTTTCCCTTGTCATGTTTTGGGAATGGTTCCTTAAACATCTCATGTTCTTGATTGGAGGAATGTCCCTCAATCTCAATGTCACCTCTATCAATGAGATCTTGTATGATGTTCTTCAGTCGATGACAATTTCCTGTCTTATGACCCTTGCTCTTATGAAATTCACAATACTCATCATCGTTCCACCAATTTGGTTTAACCTTTGGTTCATATGGAGGAAAATCTGGAACTGTGATTACTTTGTTTGCCACTAGCTTCTTGAAGACTGACTCAAGTGGTTCTCCCAATGGGGTGTACTTCCTTCATGATCTAGAAGTTTTTTGAGTATTCACTTGATTGTTTGTAGAACTTGATCCAAAAAAAATGAATTTGGGTCGCACTGTGTTGGCATCAACAACACCATCATTGACTGTGTTCTTGTTTTTATTCCAAAATCTTGGCTTGTCTTTTCCTTTAAAGTCATCTTTGTTTTCCTTGAATATCTTGATGACTCCTTGTTCAATTAGGACCTTTTCTGTCGCTAAGCCTTTTTCAATAACATCCTTGAAGGTGGACAAACAAGCTTTTCTTAGATCATAGCCAATGTCTTTGTTAACATTTTGGGTGAACATCTCCACCATTTGTTTTTGTGGAATTTCACAAGAGCATCTGCTAGCTAGATTTCTCCATCTTTGTAAAAATGATGCAAAAGACTCTCCCTCTTTTTGCTTAGTGTTGCACAAATTAGTGACTGATATGTTTGTCTCTATGTTGTAGGAGAAATGTTGAATAAATGCCTCTGCTAAGTCACCCCATGACTTAATACCAGGTGGAAGTTGGGAGAACCATCCCATAGCTTGACCACCTAGGCTTTGTGGGAATAATCTCATCAAATATGTCTCTTCTGAAGCTACCTCAATGCAAGCTGTGAAAAACTATCTTATGTGTGCCTCAGGATCCCCTTTTCCTCTATACTTATCAAACTTAGGTGTCACAAAGTGTGTAGGAAAAGGAGGCATTGGAATGCTCTTGTCAAATGGATAAGGACATATGTCTCTCATTGTGTAAGCTGACTTTGGTGTATTTATGTCCTCCATTTTCTTTTGTAAATTCCTGATTTGTTGTTCCAAATTGCTCTTAGGTGGAGATTGACTTCTTGGACCATACCCCATGCTTGAGGCACCAATTGGAGGAGGAGCATATTGCATATATGGATGATATTGATCATACACATGTTCATATGGAGGAGGTCTATAGTGATGCTGCATATATGGACCACTTGGTATAGATTCATGTTGAGGAATGATATATCTATTTTGTCCATGTATACCATACTCTACAGGCATGTCATGTTCTAATGTGTTGCCCTCAAATTTGACACGGGGTTTCCTTGTGTCCAAATTTTGAGCATGCCTTTGAATATCCAATTGCTTTGGTGGTTGATCCTTAGCATTGATATGTGATTGAGCATATTTCTCTGCATAAGACTTCCATAATGGTTTGTGAAGGTGAGTACCATATGCTTGACCATGTGTATGTGGGACCTCTGGTTTTTGAAACAAAGATGATGGTGATTCAGGTACCATATGTGGTCCTCTATTGCCTCCACTATTAGGTCTCCTTTGATCCATGTTGGAGTGAGGTTGTTGCAAAGGTCGATTTTCCATTATTTGAGACATGTCAAAATCATGAGGTATCTTGGCTCCACTTTGTGCCATCATTTGTAAGAAGTATTGTCTATCCCTCCTCATTATTTCCTCAACCAATCGATTGAAACGGGGATCCATAATGGATTCTTCCACATCTGCTGAATGTACTGAAAAGTTGTCCATATCATCATTGTGTGTATCATTGTTGTTTGTAGTGTCCATGTTCTCAACATTTGGAATGTTTCTATAGGCATCCATGTCAGGTAATGTAGTATGATCAAAATTGAAAAAGATATCATTGTCATACTCATAAGAACTCATGTTTGCGGACTCTTGAGCCTCTTTAGTTTCTCTCCTAGATTTTTAAAGACAGGTTTCAACCATGAACTAGGTATTGACCAAGATGTGTGAGACTAGATGAAAATGGAAAGAGTATGGAAGACTAAGAGTTGGATGGAATGTAAATTAATCTGAGGTGTACTTGCAATGTCCAAAGTGTAAGACCAAGTATGTATGTAGTAGAGTAGGTGTGACTTCCAAAGAGAGGATAGTTTCTCTTGATGAGGTAAGTTGACCTTGACTCTAAATAAGACCAAATGAGACCCAAAGGTGATAGACTTTGATGAGGGACCACTTAGCAAAATGTTGTTATATGTAGTGTGTTGACAAAGTATGATGAGGACAAGCAAGTGACCTTTTGACTCAAGTTTAGACAAATGTGAATGTAATGTAAGGTGTAAAGCAATGATGGATTTTGTGAGACCCAAAGACAAGTTAAATGCTAGATGAAAACCTAGAGAAACAACTTAGGAAGCTCAAGAATTCTGAAACTGATTGCTCTTGTTTGCTGGATTGTAAAATTTTTCCAATTTGTGAAGTTGTGACCAAATCTGAATGTTTGACTATTTTTCGTGACAAGAGGACACAATGTTGATGAGGACTCAATGTTTGCAAGTGTTTAGACTCAAAATGACTCTAAGAAAAGTGTGTTGTTTGATGTAAAAATGTTTTGCATACACTTGAAGACACAAAAGACACAATGCTTTGTTGTTTGGTCTTGAATGTTTTGAATGTTTAAAATAAGTCAAGCACAATTCTTATGGCTGGCCAAGACAATAGTTGTTGATCCCACATGAGGTTTTACCCTCGAGGCTACGCTATTCAGAGCGGATACTTAGATGCTTGACCTCACTGGCTCCACCCTCGGCACTCACTTCTTGGGTCAGCCAGGCATCAGTCCCCACGAAAACTCCCCGTGGCGAACTTTGTATCTCTACTAAGAACCGTATGTGTGTGGGCCACTACCAGAGGTCCGACCTCCTGCCTCAACAACTAGAAGGATTTTGGCTTCTAAAACAAAAAGGTGCTAGTAAGGGCATCCGCTCATGTGGCCATACATGCAGCACTTTTAGCTCTATAAATACAGAAGGCTCCCAACCGATAGGGGTTACGCCCTACAACTGATCAAATAAATTTGATCAAACAGTTTTATGGGGAGACATAGTGTTGGTATGAACTAATCAGCACACGTTATCTATAGTTTTCACCATGAATACAATTGTTTATAGTGGTTTGGAAGAGGTGGGTTTTCCTTGCTACCACTTGGGTCATTCTCTTCTCACTAGTAGTCCTAATGACCACACGGGAAGACAGACCCTCTAAAGATTAAACAAAAAGAGTCTATTGTTCAAGACACAAAAGACAATGATTCAATTTTAGTGCACCAATTGAAGTGTTTGCTAGTCTATGAAAACAAGGCACACAATAAAAATCCAAAAACCCTTGCCAAGGACCTGCAACAAAGATTTATTAGTAGTTTGGATTGTTTCAAATGATCACCCCTTCCTGCAAGCACACAAGTTAAGGTAAATTTTAGATCCAAAAGACTTTGTGAAATAGGGGCCTTCAACAATGCATTTTGTTGACCAATTCAAAGATCTGATTCATCATTAAAAAAGACCACCTGTAAAATTTCAAGAGATTTCCAGAAATGTAAGAAAATAAAAAAAAATTGCTAATTTGCTCCAAAAATTAATTTTTTATGAAACATTATAAAAAATTCATATAAAATGAAAAATCAATCCAAAAAATCTAAAATTTTTACTGGAGAGTCTTGATGGTCTTCCAAACCTGCATAAAAAAATTTCTACAACAAATCTAAGCAGTTTGTGAGATATGAGTAAAATAATGCAAAACCCTAATTTTCAAAGATCTGACTTTTGAGGAATGATTTTGCATCAAATTTAAAATCACAAAGAACAAATCCTATGTATAATTATGAGAGATTTCCAAAAATGTAAGCAAATCCAAAAAATTTGCTAATTTTCTCTCAAAATTAATTTTTTATAAAAAATCATACAAAATTCATATAAAATGAAAAATTGATCCAAAAAATCTGAAATTTTTACTGAATCTTTTTGATACTTTTCCTAACCTGAACAAAAAATTTTATGTCAAAATTCAAAGCCGTTTGTGAGATCTGATCACAATAAGGAAAAACCCTAATTTTTAAAGATCTAATTTTTAGGGAAATATTTTGCATCAAAATTAAAATCACAAAGAACAGATCCTGTGTATAATTATGAGAGATTTCCAAAAATGTAATAAAATCCGAAAAAGTCTCTCATTTGCTCTCAAAATTAATTTTTTATGAAAAATCATAAAAAATTCATAGAAAATGAAAATGTGCTCCAAAATTCTGAATTTTGGATTGAAAGCTCCTGATACTCTTTTCAACCTGCAAAAAAAATTTGGTGCAAAATTTCCTAGCCGTTTGTGAGATATGATCGAATCTCTCCAAGATCTTGATTTTGTGTCCAAAACCCTAGCTGCACAAGGTTATTCTCCAAATTGTTTTACAAAATAGCAATATAGGGTTAGAAAAATCTGCAAAAAACACAGATCTAAGAAAAATCCATGTCCCACGGGGCGTGCCAAAATGTATATGGTGAAAATGGATAAAAATAATAACGATATTGAAAGGCTAAATGAATTCAACCACAAAACCCTAGCCTAACAACAACAAAGATCCACCATAACATATGAAGATTACCTAAGACAATGCAAATCAAACGAAATCACAAAGATTATACCATCACATGTCCAATAGGGTTTCGATCTCCATTCTTCCTATCTCCATTGATCTTGCTTGATATATTTGCTCTCAGATTTTATGTGCACAAGAGCTCAACAAAGAACAGAATGTGGTTGCTAGTAGGATCGTAGTGTAGTCAAGTGCATAAAAGATGATTAGAATGCATAGAACGATTAGGGTTTGATAATGAAGGAAGCATCTCCCTATATAAAAGACACTATATGAAATTGAGGGATAAGATTGAGAGGTGTAAAAGGAGGTCGGCTATGATTAGAGGGTAGGTAAAAGAAATAATAAAATAATGAAAGGGGTAGGTAGTGTATGAATTAAGAGATGAATGACATGTGTCATAGGTAGAAAAGGTTAATGAATTAATTAAATAAATAAAGATTTATTTAATTAATAGAGGAAGTGGGATAATTAAATAAATAAAATATTTATTCAATTTAGGAAAAGGATAATTTAAATAAATAAATGTATTTATTTAAATGAGAAATAAGGCTAGAAGAGGATAAATGAATTAATTAAATAAATAAAGATTTATTTAATTAATAGAAGAATTAAGCTTAGATAATTAAATAAATAAAATATTTATTTAATTAGACATGACAATTTTGGGTGTCTACACTGCCCAATCTGCATCTGTGTACACCTTCAAGTCAAAGTTTCCTCCATATGGATACCATAATCCATAGTCAATAGTACCTTTCAAATATCTAAACATCCTCTTGGTTTCTATCAAATTTGTTTTCTTAGGATTCTTTAGGAATCTAGAAACTAGGCCAACGACATGAGCTATGTTCGGTCTGCTGTGAACAACATAGTGCAATTTTCCAATCATTGACTTGTATTCCTTTTCATCAACAAATGTGGATTGATCTTCCTTTGATAACTTACAAATGTAAGCATTGGTGTCCCAACTGGTTTATAGTCACTCATACCAAATGTCTTCAAAACCTCTTTCACATACTAAAACTGTGTGATGAAAATACCATTCTTCATTTCCTGTATTTGCAAGCCTATGAAAATTTTTATTTCTCCCACTAGAGATATTTTAAACTCATTTTTTATTTCATCTCCAAAATCATTTCTCATGTCATCGTTACCTCAAAATATGATATCATCGACAAATACTTCATTGACCAGTATTTTATCTCCTTCAGATTTGACATATATGTTGCTATCTTCACTGGTTCTGAAAAATCCTATCTTCATCAAGTGTGTGTGAAGCCTTTCATACCATGCTCTCGGTGCCTGCTTTAATCCATATAAATCCTTATGCAATTTGCATACCATGTCTTTCTCATTAGACAAAGCATAACCATCTGGTTTCTCAACGTATACTTCTTCTTCCAGTATCCCATTCAAAAATGTTGACTTAACATCCATCTGGTATACCTTGAATTTCTTATGTGCTGCAAATGCAAGAAAAGTTCTCACACCTTCCAATCTTGCCACTGGTGCAAAAGTCTCACCATAGTCTTCTCCTTCCTCTTGTGCATAACCTTTGCAAACCAATCTAGCTTTATTGCAAACTACAAAACCATCTTCAATCAACTTGTTCCTAAACACCCACTTACTACCTATTGTTAGGTCTCGGAGACAACTGAGAGGGGGGGGTGAATCAGTTGTCAAATAAACTTAAACCAAAAACAACTTAACCAACTTAATGTTTAATACTGGTAAACCAATTTAGTATGTTGGTAGATAGTGTTAACAGTTAATTTCTATACCTGGTAAAGATTAATGCATGAAACATAAACATAAAGTCATCCACAACACATAACACCAATATTTGTACGTGGAAACCCTGTAAGGGAAAAAACCATGGTGGGAAACCTTACCCACAATCAAATGATATTACTACAGATAGTAAGTGTACATAAATGGGGTTTGCACATGCAGAAAGGCCAACAGCTTAGAGCTCACTGCTCAATCATAGAATGGGAGTCACAATGACTACAGTTGGATGGTTAAATCCAATAAGAATGTACTGCACAAAATATCATCTTCATATGTTGGATTCAATACCGGTGTAATGCTGATATGCTTCCATAAAAACCTAACTTCACCTTCAAATGATGTCTTCATTTATAGCTCTGCCTATTCTCGCATATACCTTCTCACAATTCTTTTTCGCATTCCACATTCGATCTTACAAATAAGAGCTTACATTTATACCATAACCTAAGACCAATTTTAGTAGGTCGGCTCTACAAGATATTACAATAAAAACATTTTACAAACAATATAATATCCGATGCAATAACCGATTAAACATGTCGGCTTAATGCATTTACAACAATAATAAATCATCTCCATAGCGTGCCATGCTGATCTGGAAAAGATAAACTTGCCGGTATAACCCTAGGTTACCCTGGACCTATTTGCCAGTAAAAGCAAATATGCAAATATGATTATACCAATGATTAATTATTCAAAACAAAGTGTCCACATGATGTCTTCGACATTACCAAGTGTCTTCCATATCATTCCAAGTGTCGGTGATCATTATATCCTGTCGGTGAACCATATACCAGTAACTATGCAATAGTTACTTGCTTGCCGGTGAATGTTGTTGGATCTCCAAAGTGCTAGTGTTTTAGTAGGTGTTGACATCAATAACAAAACCATACCAAAATACCAACAATCTCCCCTTTTGGCATTGATGACAACACAAGATGGAAAAACCATCAAAGTGCCAAAACATAAATGCCAAAAACCAAAAACCAACAATCTCTAAACAACAATCTCTCCCCCTGGGAGCAACATGTGTTTGTCCAAAGATTTTCAATACTAATCTCTCCTTAAAAGATAATATGTTTTTCCATAGATATCTCTCTCCCTTTGACATCAAATACCAAAGTTATAATAAAACCAAGTTCATATACAAAATACCAATCAATTCAAAATACCAACCACTCCCCCTGAGAAGTAGCTTCCTCATCAAAGACCGGAGTAAAAGATTTGTCTTTTAGCTATGCCAGTTGATGACAATCATCAACTATCTAAGTCTCTACCAGTGGTGGTATGACTCCAAGTTGATCTCTGAGATATTCAAAAGTCTCCTTAGGCAAAGGTTTTGTGAAAATATCTGCAAGCTATTCTTTAGAATTCACATAAACTAGTTTTATCTCCTTTTCTTCAACGTTTTCCCTTAGAAAATTGAGTTTGATAGAAACATGTTTTGTTTTAGAATGTAATACCAGATTCTTAGATATATCAATTACTGCAGTGTTACCACAATATATAGTAATAGGTTCCTTGCATTTTACCTTTATGTCTTTCAATATTTGCTTAAGCCATAGTACCTGTGTATAGTTAGTTGCTGCTGCAACATATTCTAATTCTGCTGTTGATAAAGATGTACAACTCTATTTCTTACTCAACCAAGAAACTAATCTCTTTCCAAGAAAGAATGCTCCACTAGTGGTGCTTTTTCTATCATCCACATCTCCTACCCAATTTGCATTTGTGTATGCACATAGATCAAAATTTTCATCTCTAGGATACCATAATCCAAGATTTACAGTGCCTTGTAAGTATCAGAAAATCCTTTTTACTGCTAATTCATGATTTTCCCTAAGATTACTTTGAAATCTAGAAACAATACATACTACATTCATAATATTAGGTCTGGTTTGTGTCAAATACAGTAAACCTCCTATCATAGATTTGTATCTAGTTGGATTAATAGGTGTAGATTCATCCCTTTGAGATAATTTGTCATTTGTAGTCATAGGTGTGCTTACCGGTTTAGAGTTCTCCATCCCAAATTTCTTTAGTAACTCTTTCAAGTACTTGGATTGACTAAAAAATATACCTTTGTCAGTTTGTGAAATCTGCAATCTTAAAAAGAATTCTATTTCACCAATCATAAACATTTCAAATTCTTGCTGCATTTTAATAGAAAATTCCTTACATAATCCATCTTCTCCTCCAAAGATTATATCATCAACGAATACTTCTATAATCAAGATGTCATCATTAGTTATTTTGTAATATAAATTGTTGTCTACATTTCCTCTAGTAAAACCAATCTTTAAAAGATACTTATCCAATCTTGCATACCAAGCTCTTGGGGCTTGTTTCAATCCATACAGAGCTTTTCTTAACCTGCAAATTATATCATTGTCATCTGTCAAAGAAAATCCATCAGGTTGTTCAATATAGACTTCCTCTTCAAGATCTTCATTCAAGAATACACATTTAATATCCATTTGATAAACTTTGTAGTTCTTGTGAGCTGCAAAAGCCAAGAATAATCTGACTGCCTCAATTCTAGCTACTGGTGCAAAGGTTTCATTGTAATCAACTCCTTCTTTTTGAAAATATCCCTTACACACTAGTCTTTCTTTATTTCTGACAACCTTACCATCTTCATTAAGTTTGTTTCTAAATACCCATTTGGTTCCAATTACATTTTTATCTTTAGGTCGGGGAACTAATGTCCAAGTATTATTTTTCTCAATTTGTCCTAATTCTTCTTCCATAGATTTAATCCAAAATTTATCTTCACATGCCTCATTAACAGATGATGGTTCAATTTGAGAAATAAGACATACCTCTTCATTTGCCAATCTTCTTCTTGTCACAACTCCTTTAAATTTGTTTCCAATTATCTAATCTTCAGAATGATTCAATCTTACATACCGGGGTGTCTTAGTTTTTTGTTGTTCTTCAATTACTGTGGAATCTTCTGATGGTACTGGGGTAACTGGATCTTCATTCTATACCGGTGGATTTAGTCTAGGTTCATTTGTCACAGTTTCTGTTGCTAGTTTAGAGTCTATATACCTTGAAGTTCCTCTGAATTGTTCATCAATCTTTACATTTGTGCTCTCAACAATTTTCTACAATCTCTTGTTACAACATCTATATGCCTTGCTCTTAGATGAATAACCAAGAAATATTCCTTCATCACTTCTAGGATCAAATTTGCCAATATACTCATCTCTTCTAATATAACATTTACTTCCAAAAATTCCGAAATCCTTAAGAGTAGGAGTATTACCAAACCATAGTTCATGAGGGGTCTTACCGGTTTCACCTTTGGTGTGAACTTTGTTGAATGTATAGACCGCTTTGCTAACTGCTTCTCTCCAATATACATGTGGTAGATTTGCTTCAGATAACATACTTCTTGCTCCATCCAAGATAGTTCTATTTTTCCTTTCAACAACTCCATTCTGCTATGGTGTCTGAGGTGTTGATAGCCGTCTTCTGATTCCATTCAATTCACAAAATGTATTAAATTCCTTAGATGTGAATTCTTCTCCTTGATCTGATTTTAAACATTTGATTTTCTTACCGGTTTCATTTTCAACCATTGCTTTGAACAGTTTGAACTTTCCAAGTGCTTCTGATTTTTCTCTGAGAAAAGTAACCCAACACATTCTAGAGTAATCATCAATAATTAGCATGAAATATCTATCACCTTGTAAGCTTTTAGTTCTAGCTGGACCACATAAATCAGTGTGAATCAAATCAAGAGCATTATTGGATTTTTCTAGAATACTTTTGAAACTAGCTTTAACATGTTTACCAAATTGACATTCCTTACAAATTGTATTATGAGGTTTCACAATTTTAGGTAGATCTCTAACTTCCTTAGAAGTATTGATCTTCACCATGCAATCAAAGTTTACTTGACAGAGTCTCTTATGCCATAACCAACTTTCATCTATATGTGCAATCAAGCATGCCTTTTCACTATTATTCAAATGAAAGATATTATCTCTAGTCTGATTACCAGTTGCAATTTCTAAACCAGTTCTATTCATGATTTTGCATTTTCCATTCTTAAATTGTAACTGAAATCCTTTCTCAACTAATTGACCAACACTTAAAATATTATGCTTTAATCCTTCAACATAGTAGACATTGTCAGTGTTATGTTTACCATCAAGAGATATTGTACCCTTACCTTTGATTGAACAGGCTTTGTCATCTCCAAATCTTACTAAACCTCCATTGTATTCTTGAAAGTTCAAGATTTTACCTTTGTCTCCTATCATATGATGTGAGCATCCTGAGTCAATGATCCATTCATCTTTTATTTCAACTTTAGCTGCTAGGGCTTGTTCTACCGGTTGAGCAGTAGGTGTCGGTTGATCTTTTGTTATAGCAACAAAAACCCATCCATTGTCTATTGGATCCTCATCAGAATCATCAGTCACACCTCCATCAACAGTGTAACACGATATTCTGGATTAGGCTTGTATGTCCTTCTAGCTTCTTCTCTTAGTCTAGCATGTCTATCAGGGTATCTCGAAGCCATATGACCAATATTATTGTTGTTAAAACATTTAAAGGGTGATTTACCTTCATACTTACTTCCAATAGGACCTTTTGGCATTTTCCTTGCAAATAGTGCTTCAAGTTCTTCAAGTTCTTCATTCTCCTTCCTAGTTTCTTCAAGTTCTTTTGCATAAAAGGCTTTCCAATCTGATTTGTTGAATGATGGAGCAGATGATGTTGATTCTCTAAAGGCCAAATCTATCTTTATAGTAGTAACAGGACCAAATTCCTCAATTTCAAAAGCTGAAAGTTTTCCAATCAATGTACCCCTAGTTACTAATGTATTAGGCATTGTTCTCAACTCATTTATAGCAGTAACCTTCATTTTATATGCCGGTGGCAAACCTCTTAAGATTTTTGAAACAATTTCATCCTCACTCAAGGTTCCTCCACAACATTTAATACCCAAAACAATTTCATTTACTCTTTCCATAAAAGCAGAAATCCTTTCATCTTCTTCCATTTTCAGATGTTCATACCTGACTCGGAAACTTTCAAGTTTTGCAATCTTGACTATAGAATCTCCTTCATTCAGTGTTTCCAGATGATCCCAAATAGCTTTAGCAGTAGACCTATCTGATAATCCCATGATTTGTTGATCTAATAAGGCACTTAAAAGTGCTTCTCTTGCTTTGCAATCATTCTCCTCATCTTTAGCTAAGGTAGTTGGAGTAGTCTGACTAGCTACAACAGCAGTATAACCATTCTTTGTAACTTCCCAGATGTCTTTACCAATGCAATTCAGATGTGTCTCCATTCTAATCTTCCATATCCCATAGTTGGTTCCATCAAGTTTAGGATTGTCCTTCTTGAAATAATTAGTAGTCATTGGATCTCCTCAAGTTGTTAAAATTTTGCAAAAAGAGGACTAGGCTCTGATACTAATTGTTAGGTCCCGGAGACAACTGAGAGGGGGGGGGGGTGAATCAGTTGTCAAATAAACTTAAACCAAAAACAAATTAACCAACTTAATTCTTAATATCGATAAACCAGTGTAGTATGCCGGTAGATAGTGTTAACAATTAATTGCTATACCGGTAAAGATTAATGCATGAAACATAAACATAAAGTCATCCACAACACATAACACCATTATTTGTACTTGATAACCCTGTAAGGGGAAAAACCACAGTGGGAAACCTTACCCATAATCAAATGATACTACTCCAGATAGTAAGTGTACATAAATGGGGTCTACACATGTAGAAAGGCCAACAACCTGTTACTGCATCATTTATTCTTCATGCCGAGAATGGGTCATAATTTACTTTTTATGTTGGAGTCCTAGTTCATACCATATTACCTTGGTTCAAGTCTTTAAATGCAGTCTCAACTCCTTTCTCTAGTCATTTTCATTCAAGTTTGGACAATTCATTGTACTCCTTGAATGCGTCGAACCGTTCTGAACTAGGTTCAATAGGTTCCGAAGTGTTCAGAAAAGGTTCTTCGTACTAGCATTTTCTCTAAGTTTTTGTAGTGGCTCTTTAATAAAGTTTTTCTTGTTCGGTGACATAATATTTGTGTTGAACTTGTTGAACTAAGTTCTAAGGGTTCAAATATGTTCAACGTGTTCAACACGGCAAAGTAGTCAACAGTTTGACGCGGCATACATCTTGAACTACTTGAACACTCAAGAAGTTGGTTCAAGATGTTCACACAGGTTCAATGCTGGTGGGTCCCGCATTTCTAATGTTTCGAGAAGTGCATTTATTGCTAAATACGGAGAGGCAGAACCATATTGTAAAGTGATGTTGTTCTTTGGTTTTTTTGAAGTAAGTGAACGTTGCGGGAACTGGCAGTTTCTTAAAGTATGTTGCCATGCATTCAATGCATGCGTGTGGGGGTCTAATCTATCAATTTGCCGCGTTCGGAATGAAATTGTGAAATCATTGCATTTAATGTGTCTGCATTATTACCTTTCTTTATAAGGTATGAAAATCATTTGTGTTCTGTGTTTGCTCTTGCTACTGGATTTGTGTTTATATTGTCCCTGGATAGGAGTTTTTCTTGCTGCTAGCCGTCGTCTGATTATACAGCTATGAAGGTGAGTCTTTCCTTATTCTCTCCAGTGTTTTCCCTTGCATTTTCTCTCATATAGAGGTTTGGTTTCATTGCAATCAAGTTTGGGTTTCTTGTTTTAAAATCATGAAGTCCACCCTGCACTTGTTTGGAAATGTCTTTAGCATGGCGTCCAAAAAAGCCATAGTTAGTGATACTGACCTCAAAGGTGAGAACCTTGAAGATTTGAAAGAAAGGGTGTTCAGGGGTGTTGATAAGTCTTTCTGTATAGAGATTTTGAGTAGTGGACTTTTAGAAGCTGCAGCCTTTCCTCTAGCAATCTCTTGTCCAGAGCTTGTTCAGGAGTGTATTGCCAGATACGACCCTATATCTGAAACCATCAAAAGAGATAACGGCGAAACCCTTCTCGCCATTAACCGCGAAGTGATTGCTTCGGTGTTCAAAATACCAAATTATCAGTTTTCTAATTTCTCCCCTGCTCAGTCAATTAGTGAGTTCAATGCGGATAGAGCTGGACACAGGAATAATGTGGCGAAGTACTGGTTGAAAGTCCCTCAGAGAGGAGGTTCTAGACTGCCTCAAAATCCTAATAAGAACCACATGTTGCCACATATCCACGATGTAATGCTTCTGTTACATCAAGCCAGAGGTTCTACCGAAGCTTATACTTTGATGATTGGGTATATTGCTATGTAAAATTAGTTCTAGAAGGAAAACAATATCTGGATTGGGCAGAGTTAATTGCTGATTTGATGAAAGAGCAGTTGAGTCTAGCCAAGCAATTTCAGCAAAACTTTTTCATGTCCTTGTATCTTTTGTATTGTCTGGCCTGTGTTAAGGAGTTAACCGGCATACCCAAACAGCCTACTGAAGAAGATGGTCTGGTGTATGAGTTTTCTCCAACGCCACAAAAAGACAATGCCCTACAAGATTTCAGAAGGGTACATAATGCATTCCTGGGTGATATGTGTCATGAACTGAAAGGTACAAAAGCCAAACGGATTTCAGATGAGGCACAGGCTTTGATTAAGAAGTTCGGAAGCTTTTACATCCAGTTTCCATGCTTTTGCTATATATGAGTGGGACGCTTTGAAGAGGAACCCTTCAAGCTTCCACATTTTTGTTTTGATTGTTTTGTCCTAGCAGAAGTATGCAGACAACTGACTTCCATGGTCAAGAAGGCACAGCCAAAGGACAAGTGGGAAGGTCATTTTCCAATACATTTGGGAGTGTTATCTTGTAATTCAATGTTTGATGCACTAAGTATAGGAGAAGACCTTCGAAATTTTAATTTCTCTCTGTATGTTGAAAGAAAGGGGTTTGACAACAAAGGATTTTCTTAGAGCCTTGGTTTAATGCCTTATCTTCCCATGCCACAGTTAGAAGATTTCTGGGAAGATTGTTCAGAAGAACTTGAAGTCTTCAAAAGAGAAAATATGAGACTGGTGCTAGAACAGGTTATTTCTCTGCAAATAAAGATAGATATTAAAGGGCTTGAAGAAGATTATCTTGAACTGTTTGAACCAGGGTATTTAGCCCACGCAAAGACTGAAATGCCCCCGATTAATTGGGATGAAGACGAAAATGATGACATTCAATCGAGAACCGAACGAGTTCTGGATAGAACAGTGGCATGGGTGACCAAGAAGAAAGCAATGAAGCCAGAAGCCAAGCCTCTTTCTACGAGAAGTATGTCTTCACCAAAACGTCCTTCTAACAGTGCTCCTGTTCGTGCAGGTAAGGAAATCAAGTCGGCTCAGCCTAGATGCAGACCTAGCCCAACTCTGGATTTCAGTACCCCTCAGTATACTCGATCACGTAGTGTCGCCCAGAAGAGGATGGACCAGGTCAAGGATATGGGAGCCAAAGATGTCGTGCTTGAAGCTCAGATCTTTGAAATTCAAGATTTGGATGGTGAAGTTGCTTGCGCTCTAGACTCCCAAATGGTGACTGTGGCTATGACGCCACCCCCAAAGATGATTGAAAGAACTTCTCATTCTGCTGTGACTCCTAAATGGTTAACAACCTCAGTGAAAAAGAAAAGGAGCTCTCTTCTTGTGACCATTCCAATTCAGCTTATGGTTGCCAAGTACTCTGAGAAGAATCCAAAGCCAAAGAGGTTCAAGACCACCACGCACCTAAACAATGACGAGGAAACTGGTAAGTGGACGGCGGAAATTGCTTCTTACAAACCAAGGGATGAGAACAAAGAGGCCAGTTCTGATGATTTTGAAATAACAAAAATAGAATTGGGAAAGATGAGCAGGGGTACAGATAACCATTTTTTTTCAAGTGTCAGCGAAGAAGATGCTTACCCGGTCAGAGAAGGATGGACGAGAGAAAAGAGAACTTAAAAGACATATAAGTGTTTTGGCTCAGTTCATCGAGAGCATTGGTTGCCTTGGAGCAATGCCAATATCCCATGCCACTGAGAATTTTGACCCAACTTCTCTGGAAAATAGGAAGTTGATGGATCAAGTTCAACGGGCTAAGAGCATCGTTGAAGCAGTTGAAAAATGGATTGAACAAGTAATCAAAGATGGTGAAAAATACATTACCGACTCCCGGAAGTTGTGTGGTGAGGTATAGGGCCTGATTTCCGAAATCCAAAATCAGCTTTTACCATGGGAGAAAGAAGAGCACAAATGGCAAAATGTCCTGCCTTTGTTTACCAAAATCGAAGAGTACAGAACTACCAGATTTCTCATAGAACATTCAATCAAGCTGGTATCTGATGAATGCCAACTTTTCATGCTTAAGAAAACTATCATGTGGCGGGTGCTCACCTTTCAGTCGGTAATTACAGATGCAAAAACCTCCGTCTATGAACTCCAGGATTTGCAGAGCAGTATTGTCAAATATAATAAAGTGGTTAATCTTGATCATGACTAGGAACTAGGAATCTGCGGGGCAAGTACACAGGAAGCAGTCAAGTCATTCTGGTTGAACATGGAGAAGATCAGAGTTAGGAGTAGTTTTGTGCCGGAGGATATAACCAAAGTGGCTAGGATCGAATCTATGGTATTCATTGGGAATGATCAGCTGCCAAAGCACTCAAAGAAAATGGTGCAACACAGGTGGAATAAAGAGGTGGCAAAGGCGAAGCTTAATGCAATGAAAATTCCAAGCCAAACAATGATCCAAGAACTCACGGCTACTCATGATGCTCGTGAAGATGGAGAAGAGGGTGATGATGAGATATAACATAATGCATCCGCTTTGGGCTTGTTTTCCTTATTTTAAAAAAAACAAAACATTTTTCATAGTTATGCAAAAACTTCGGGAAAACTATCCCAAAATATTTTCTGTTGGTTTGGTAACTATTTTATCGGGGAGTGGTCAAGTTTTCAGGGAGACCCCCTCGTTTAGACTATAAATTAAGTAGAATCGATGGTAGAAGTGTTAGATTTTTAGTAACTGATTTAAAAAAAAAACTGGAACGTGTGTTTGTTTTTGTATTTTCTCATTCCTAATCAAAGGAGGAATTAGATGGTTGAAATCTATGGTGGAAAAATATTAGCAGAGGTATCATTATGTCTTTGATTACATAAAGATATATATATGAAATCTGGTGATATTGTTTTTGGGGAGAAGAAAGATCTATGCATTTTGAATCCGAATAGATAACATGTCTTTGCATATGTTTATCCGATCAAGAAATAGTATTTGATTATTTCATTGCAGTTTTTCATTATTCCTCTGACGTTCTTTCCTTTGAATGTGTTGTTTACTCTGGAAAAGATTCATGTTTGTGGGTGCATTCATGTTCTCTGAATCTGTTCGTCTTTATTTGGAAGAAGTATATTGAACTTTGTTTTAGTTACTTTAATTACATATTTCAAAAATTAAGAAGATAGTTTCCGTTATTTATGAGATATGAGGAAAGTTATAGCCTTTCATCCAAGAATGATATAGGTGGCCTTATACGCTTTCTGGTTAAAAGCTTTCATTCAGATATAAATATAAAAACAAAAACATACTTTATGAAAAATCTAGATAGGGAGCTGTACCTAGGCAAAAATTCAGAGGGAGGTGATTGAACAAACGCCAACCCAACTATTCAGTGAACCATTTGTTCTTAAAAGAAGGTAACAGAGTCCTAAAATTAATCATTTAAATGAAAAGAGCAAAATCTGTTCACTAACAGATTTCTGGCGACTCTGCTTGGGAAACGAAACAAAGAGAAAACCAAATTTTTCAATAGACCAGTATGTCATAAACGCGAGCCCATAATAAGCAAAAGTGTTTGGAGTGCAGGAAGATTGTTGAGATTGAGTCTTGATTGAAGTAACCTTTTTTTAATCATCCTGGATTTTCATCCATATACTAGAGCACAAAGGAAAGAAGGAGTAATTGATAACTGTTTTGAAGAATTGCAAAATCTGTCATTTGCCCCAAGTTTTACTCCTAGAAGGAAGGCCAACAACAGACCTTCATCTCCTAACAGAGCTACTCCTATATCTTCTTCTTCTCCTTGGCAAGCATTAACACTTACTAGAATTCATTGTCCACCTCTTGTAACCATTCATCTAGTATTCATTATGGCTCAACCCTGGGGTGCGGCTGTTGGACCTCTTGCTCTCGCAGCCCATAATCCACTACCAAAAGGAGCAAAGGATGTTTTACCCAAATATAAAGGTGACGGAAAAGTTTTAGTTGAAGAGCATTTGAACTCTTTTAATGTAGCAATGGGAATCCTAGCAGTTCAATATGAGGACGTGGCTGTTAGGCTTTTTGCCCAAACCCTCACTGAAGGGGTAGCATAATGGTTTAGCCAGTTGCAAGAAGGATCCATAACTGGCTGGCAAATGATGAAAACCGCTTTTGAAAATAGATTCCAAAGTGCTGATGATGAACACACGTTACTAGCTCAACTCACACAGATGAAGAAGGAAATTCATGAGCCGATGAGGGATTATGTAGCAAGATATAATAAGATTATTCACAAAATTCCTCAAGCCAAGAGACCAACTGCAGATAATCAGTGATGTTTCTTCGTAAATTCCATGCCACCTGATGTAGGATTCCACCTCAGAAGAAGTAGGCCGACCAACCTAGAAACTGCACAAAATGAGGCTATAGAGCTTGAAGATGATCTGATAATAGTTGGCAAATGGAGGAAGGATGTACAAATTCCTCAAGGACAATCTCAAGCTTCTATGTCCTCTATCGACCCAATTGTTCAATGGCTTGTCAATAATATGATTGCTCTAAAGAGGCAAATACCTAAGCCTGGAAACTCTTATCCACAACCTTATCAGGATATAAGCAGGAGAACCTCAAATCAGTATAACTATGGATGACCATTGCAACTTCCTACAGCTCCACAAAGATTACAGATAGAGGCACCTCCTAACAAAGGTGTCATGTGTTCATTTCATCTTACCACTGATCATGATGGGGTTTCATGTCCTGATATGATAAGACACATTCAGATGCAAAACACAAAGGACAAATTAGGAGAGCTCACTGAAGCAGAAAGAATTCAAGAGGCACCTGGTGACTCTGGAACATTCTACCTCGAATATGAGTCAGATTCAGAAAAGGATAGTAACATTTTGGCAACTCTTGAAGGTTCTTCATGTGCGATCCTAACAAGGAATCAACGAACCTCCCAACCTTCTTCCTTTCTGAATCCTTCTGGAAACAATTTCAAAAGCAAAGATCTCCCAGGTAATAGTTTTTCAAAGGTTCCCAAGGTTAAGATTTTGCAAAGGAACCATGAAGATCATAAGAGCTCTTCCTCTTCTTCCTCCTTTGATATGATTGAATTCCCGTTCAACTACCTACCACTAAGCACTTAAAGCTTAACCCAAAAGAGTTGGATAAACTGGTCAAATACGTTAAAGGGGATTCCTTTTCAGAGTCTCAAGTACACAGCTGTATGGAAAATAGTGATTTAGCTACTGTCGATGGGTCTTCATCTATCCCCTCCTCATTAGCTAATCTGGTAGATTCTTGTGCTTTTCATGACACAAGGTCTAGGCTTGAAGTCAAAATTCTGAAACCTGAACCTTTCTATATTTCCCTTCTCCTAAATGGCCAAAAGTTAAGTAATTGCATAATTGACTCAGGGGCTTCAGACAATATAATGCCTTCTTCTATAGCTAAATCTTTAGGTTTAACCCTTACTAAAACGTTTGGAAGATGCTTTTGAATGGATGGAAAATAGGTTCCTCTTATTGGTCAGGTAAAGGATGTCTAGGCAGTGCTGGCAGCATGCCCAAACAAAAGAGTAAGATTAACTATACTGGTCATTGATATTCCAGCGAGTTACAAAATGCTTCTGAGTAGGACGTTTTGCAAGGATCTTGGAGGTGAAATCAAAATGGATTGGTCTGAAGCCGTTATTCCCCTTGGAAACTAGAAAATCAAGCTTGAACCCGAACCCAAGAATAAGTATACTGTATTTCCCTCAGATAACCCAAAAGCCCAGATTCTGTTTCAGGAGTGTGAGTTTGGAAACTATCTTGTCCTTGCACCTAGTGAAAAGAAAATGGATAAGACAACTGATGAACTTGGTGGACTATGGCAGATGGAGTTTGATGGAAGCTGCGCTAACTCTGGTTCTGGAGCAGGGGTGGTTTTGCTGTCACCAACTGGTAATATTTTCCCCTTTTCCTTCAAGTTGGATTTTAAAAACACTAATAATACTGCTGAATATGAGGCACTATTATTGGGATTAAGTAAGGCTAAATGTAAAGGAATTAAGTTGCTTAAAGTCAAAGGTGATGCAGAGTTAATTGTTAGGCAGGTGAGGAATGTTTATACGGTTAAGAATGATAGGTTGAGGCATTACAGGAATAGAGTTTGAGATGAGATAGAATTCTTTGACGCTTTCTCGATTGAAGCAATTCCGAGGGAACAAAATAGTAGGGCAGATTCATTGGTCGTGTTTGCCTCACTTTTATTACCACATCTGAATTTTAAAGATAACTCATATAAGATTGAAATGATCTATAGGCCTAGTGTTCCTGATAATGTAGACCATTGGCAGGTTTTTGATGCAGATGCACAGATCAAAGATTTCCTAGAATGTGCTCAATCATTTTCTCAGTCATATTTTGAAGGCTCCAATAGTGTTTGCAAAGAGTTCAGTCCAGACCCAGAGGTGGATCCTACAAATAACTTTATTCAGCTCAAAGGTAACAAAATTCCTAAGGGGTTAGTGACTCTAGAGAGATTTTTCACCAGAGATGATGCATTCATAGGTAATAAAGTTCCCAAGAATGATGGGAAAGGAAAATGTGAGAAAATAAACTTGGGAGATGAAGCTAATCCAAAAGAAGTGACAATCGGCCAGTTTTGTTCTGCAGAGGAAAAGAGAACACTTGGTACACTGCTTAAGGAGTATATTGATGTTTTTTCTTGGTCTTATGATGATCTGAAGGAGTTTAGAAATGGACATTTTCAACATCAGATTCTGCTGAAGCCAGGCTTCTCTCCTTTTAGGCAAAAATTAAGGAACTTTAATCCCATCATGGCAGATGCAATTTCTAAGGAAGTTGAGAAAATGCTTAAGGCCCGAATCATATATCCAATTCACCATTCCACCTGGGTAGCTAACATTGTACCCATAAGAAAGAAAAATGGGGAAATTCGTATCTGTGTTGATTTTCAAATTTTGAATCAAGTAAGCCTGAAGGACAACTATGCCTTACCAAATATGGATCACATATTACAGACAGTGTCTGGGTCGGAGATGATGTCGATGTTGGATGGTTTTTCTAGTTATAACCAGATATCTATAGCAGAACATGAGTAGCACAAGACATCATTCATCACTCCATGGGGAACATTCACATATAACCGCATGCCTTTTGGTTTAATAAATGCCAGAGCCACTATTCAAAGGGCTATGGATTCCTCTTTCAAGGATTTTCAAGACAGAATAATTGTAGTTTATTTGGAGGACCTCACGGTGTTTTAAAAAAAAAGGATAGATCATTTCTGGGATTTGAGTGCAGTATTATAGCATTGTCGTGAACACGGGATTTCTCTGAATCCTAAGAAATCAGTTTTTTGCGTCACTGAAGGCAAATTGTTAGGACATATTGTCTCAAAAGAGGGAGTCAAGATTGATCCCGATAGGGTTAATGCAATTCAACATCTCAGTTTACCCTCTAGCCGGACTGGAGTAAGATCATTCTTTGGTCAAGTGAATTTCCTAAGGAGATTTGTTCCAGAATTTGCTGAGACCACAAAACATATTGTTGGTTTGCTAAGTGAGCAATGTCCTTTCAAGTGGACCGAAGAAGCCAAAAATGCTTTCGAGAAAATTAAAAGATCAGTTGCAAATGCGCCCACTCTTGTTAACCCAGATTTCATGAAAGATTTTATTCTGTATTGTTATGCATCAGACCATACTATGTCTGGAATTCTGTTGCAGTTGGATGAACATGGGGCTGAAATGCCTATAGCGTTCATGAGTACTCCACTCAAGAAGCATGAGCTCAAATATTCATCTATGGAGAAACATGCATATGCTGTTGTAAAAGCCATGAAACAATTTCGATATTATATCTTGCATTCTCACTCTGTGGTTTTTGTTCCAGATTCAGCCGTAAAAAGAATTTTGACTCAACAGGAGGTTGGACTAAATAAGCGAGCAACATGGGTGACAAAAATTCAAGAGTATGACTTAGATATTCACCCTATGAAGACAATCAAAGGGCAGGGCTTATGCAAGTTGATAGTGGAAAATGAGGTGGAAACTGAAGCGGAGTTACCATTAACTCTTTTTGTTGGATTGCAGGATACTTGGTTCTCTGATGTGGCCTACTATTTAACTTATGGTAGTTGCCCAAATCATCTATTGGCTAAAGAACAAAGGAATTTAAAATTAAAGGCTGCAAAGTATGTAATTTGGCAAGATGTTCTATACAAAAAGGGGTTAGATGGAACATACCTAAGGTGTGTAGATAAACCTCAACAACAAAAGCTCCTAGAAGCTTATGATGGAGATGTTTGTGGTGGACACGTTTCATCATCTGTTACTGCATTCAAAATTCTAAGAAATTGTTTTTATTGGCCTGGCATGTTTCGAGACGCCTATATTCATGTAAAAGAATGCGAAAAATGTCAATTGTTTTCTGGGAAACCACATTTAGCAGCACTACCTCTAAGGCCTGTAGTGATGGATGAACCTTTCACATAGTGGGGCATTGATTTCATAGGCCCAATAAACCCTCATTCCAGTGCAGGTCACATGTACATTTTGACAGCTACTGACTACTTTACAAAGTGGGTAGAAGCCATTCCCACCAAAAAGGCCAATTCAGAGATTGTATGTAATTTTCTCATGGATTACATCCTAGTTCATTTTGGGGTACCCCAGAAAATTGTGACAGATAATGCGTCATATTTCTCCTCTGAGGAGTTGACCGTGTTTTGCTATGATCATCAAATTTCACTCTCGCATTCTTCTTATTATTTTCCACAGGGCAATGGTTTGGCCGAATCTAGCAACAAGAATTTGATAGTCATCATGAAGAAGCTAGTTGACGAGAATGCTAAGAATTGGCATAGGAAGTTATATGAGGCTTTATGGGCGGATAGGACCACACCCAAGAGGGTTATTGGGATGGCACCTTTTGAACTTGTGTATGGTGTAGGAGTGAAACTTTCTTTGCCACTGGAGTTATCAGCAACCAAGCTGCAAACAATAGTGGAAGATTCCTTCTTTCAAAATGCTTTGGAGGAAAGAATCATGTATCTGACAAAGTTAGAAGAAGAGAGAGAATTGCTGGTGGATAGGATTTCAGAGCATCAGAGCCGAGTAAAGAGGATTTTTGACATGCGAGCTTGACCAAGAGGTTTCCTAGTAGGAGATGAGGTGCTACTATGGGACAAAAGGAAAGAGTCCAAAGGTGCTCACGACAAATTTGATTCATTGTGGAAAGGTCCTTTCAGAATTTGTGAAGCAGTAGGACAAAATGCATTCAGACTTAGCTATGCTGATGGAATGATCATGCCTTATACCTACAATGGGCAAGATCTCAAGCTCTATAAATTATAAGTCTAGTGTTTGAGTCACTTGCACATAGTAGTCTAGGTATTTTTGGTTGTGCTCTTAACCCTTTCCCCGTTGTTTTATGTTTTGCGAAACCAAAGTCTGTGAGTTCTTTGCATTTTCCTTTGAAAAATACAAACCCCAGTTAGAGCCAATGTTACCGCGTCATTTATTCTTCATGCCGAGAATGGGTCATAATTTCCTTTTTATGTTGGAGTCCTAGTTCATACCATATTACCTTGGTTCAAGTCTTTAAATGCGGTCTCAACTCCTTTCTCTAGTCATTTTCATTCAAGTTCGGACAATTCATTGTACTCCTTGAACGCGTCGAACCGTTCTGAACTAGATTCAAGATGTTCATTTAGGTTCAATAGGTTCCGAAGTGTTCAGAAAAGGTTTTTCGTACTAACATTTTCTCTAAGTTTTTGCAGCGGCTCTTTAATAAATTTTTTCTTGTTCGGTGACATAATATTTGTTTTTGAACTTATTGAACTAAGTTCAAAGGGTTCAAATATGTTCAACGTGTTCAACATGGCAAAGCAGTCAACAGTTTGACATGGCATACATCTTGAACTACTTGAACACTCAAGAAGTTGGTTCAAGATGTTCACACAGGTTCAATGCTGGTGGGTCCCGCGTTTCTAATGTTTTGAGAAGTGCATTTATTGCTAAATACGGAGAGGCAGAACCATATTGTAAAGTGATGTCGTTCTTTGGTTTTTTTGAAGTAAATGAACGTTGTGGGAACTGGCAGTTTCTTAAAGTATGCCGCCATGCATTCAATGCATGCGTGTGGGGGTCTAATCTATCAATTTGCCGCGTTCAGAATGAAATTGTGAAATCATTGCATTTAATGTGTCTGCATTATTACCTTTCTTTATAAGGTATGAAAATAATTTGTGTTCTGTGTTTGCTCTTGCTACTGGATTTGTGTTTATATTTTCCCTGGATAGGAGTTTTTCTTGCCGCTAGCCGTCGTCCGATTATACAGCTATGAAGGTGAGTCTTTCCTTATTCTCTCTAGTGTTTTCCCTTGCATTTTCTCTCATACAGAGGTTTGGTTTCATTGCAATCAAGTTTGGGTTTCTTGTTTTGAAATCATGAAGTCCACCCTACACTTGTTTGGAAACGTCTTTAGCATGGCATCCACAAAAGCCATAGTTAGTGATACTGACCTCAAGGGTGAGAACCTTGAAGATTTGAAAGAAAGGGTGTTTAGGGGTGTTGATAAATCTTTCTGTATAGAGATTTTGAGTAGTGGACTTTTAGAAGCTACAACCTTTCCTCCAGCAATCTCTTGTCCAGATCTTGTTCGGGAGTGTATTGCCAGATACGACCTTGTATCTGAAACCATCAAAAGAGATAATGGCGAAACCCTTCTCGCCATTAACCATGAAGTGATTACTTCGGTGTTCAAAATACCAGATTATCAGTTTTCTAATTTCTCCCCTGCTCAGTCAATTGATGAGTTCAATGCGGATAGAGCTAGACACAGGAATAATGTGGCGAAGTACTAGTTGAAAGTCCCTTAGAGAGGTGGTTCTAGACTACCTAAAAATCCTAACAAGAACCACATGTTGCCACATATCCATGATGTAATGCTTTTGTTACATCAAGCCAAAGGTTCTGCCAAAGCTTATAGCTTTGATGATTGGATATATTGCTATGTCCAATTAGTTCTGGAAGGAAAATAATATCTGGATTGGGCGGAGTTAATTGCTGATTCGATGAAAGAGCAGTTGAGTCTAGCCAAGAAATTTCAGCAAAACTTTTTCATGTCCTCGTATCTTTTGTATTGTCTGGCCTGTGTTAAGGAGTTAACCGGCATACCCAAACAACCCACTGAAGAAGATGTTCCGGTGTATGAGTTTTATCCAATGCTACAAAAAGACAATGCCCTACAAGATTTTAGAAGGGTACATAATGTATTCTTGGGCGATATGTGTCATGAACTGAAAGGTACTGTATGTGGGAAAAGTGGGTTGTTAGAATTTAACATGTGAAAAATACGTAAAATACCAATCCACACACACACACAGGACTTCTTGATGCAAGCTATGGAGTAACGTGGTGTTACTCAGCTTCCCAAGGAGGGTCCCATGGTTCTCTATCTCACAATGTCCCTCAAACCAATGTTTTGCTCTCAGATTACTAAGCAAAATGGTTTAGGGATGGCAAATATGAGAACGAGAGAGATTTTTAACTGATCTTAGTATGAGATGAATGTTAAGCTATATGTGATACTAAAATGCAATAAACTAAATGATAAGATGATAGGGTTAGTATGAATACTATCCTAGCATACTATATTTAATCTATGATTGAACTAAAATGATAAAGAACTTATTCTAAACATGCATATTCATGATTAATTCTGATCTAAAAGAGGCTAAATGAGGAGCATATATAAAATGAAAGCTTGAAACAATTTGAGCATAAGTGTGATGCTTCAAATTTGAAAGATGATTGTTTAGAATGGAGGAATGAGAGCTCTATTTATAGCACAAACAGGGCAATGGATGGTCAGGATTGAAAGGTTTAATCAAGGGCCAAGTTTGAAAGTTGGGGATCCATGTGCACAATTGGCACCAATGAAATAGTGACAAATGTCCACACCAGATTGGGTTGAAAGAAGAGGTTGGAGGCATTAAAGGCCTGAGAAGACCTCATGGTTATCTAAAGGCTAAGGGTCAAGTCTAAGTTAGGTTTACCCAATGAATTAGGATCTAATCCAAGGATAAACCTTTGTGCAAATGATTAAGAGATAATCATGGTCAAAGCATTAATGACCTGATGAGACCCTTGGGTTGGATAGAGGTTGAGTCAAAACAAATGTTTTAACCATGTGGGAGGGTTTGAAATAACCATTAATGGTTATTGGAGACTTTGTGGATTAAGTGGTTGAAGGTTGGAAGCCTTCAATGGTTTTCAAAGACTTTGGGGTTTTTGGTGGTTGAAGGTTGAAAACCTTCAATGGTTATCCAAGACTTTGGGCTATTTGAGAAGTGACCTCCCTTTGCTTAGGGATGTGACACAGTTTAGAGGAGGGTTAGGTTAATTAGAATCGATTAGAAGATTCTAGAAGGGATTAGGAAGGGGTTTGGGATTTTGCAAGTGGATGGGGGATAATAGGATTTAATTGAATTATTTGATTTTCATTCAATTTGGTTGGAATTTGGGGAATTTAAATAAATTAGATTTATTCAATTTAGGATAACTATTTAATTAAATTTGAATTTAATTAAAAGTGGCTAGGGGGATTTAATTGAATAAAATGATTTATTCATTAAATAGTATAGTGAATTTAATTTAAATAAATTAAATAATTTATTTAATTAAATAGAAGAATGTGGATAATTTAATTAAATTGGATTTAATCAAATAGAAAAATGAACATAAAATATTCATTTAGGAATGTGGTCATTTTTATACGTCTACAGGTACAAAAGCCAAACGGATTTCAAATGAGGCGCATGCTTTGATTAAGAAGTTCAGAAGCTTTTACAGCCATTTTCCACACTTTTGCTATATACGAGTGGGAGGCTTTGAAGAGGAACCCTTCAAGCTTCCACATTTCTATTTTGATTGTTTTGTCCTAGCAGAAGTATGCAGACAACTGACTTCCATGGTCAAGAAGGCACAGCCAAAGGACAAGTGGGAAGGTCATTTTCCAATACATTTGTGAGTGTTATCCTGTAATTCAATGTTTGATGCACTAAGTATAGGAGCAGACCTTCGAAATTTTAATTTCTCTTTGTATGCTGAAAGAAAATGGCTTGACAACAAAGGATTTTCTCAAAGCCTTGGTTTAATGCGTTATCTTCCCACGCCATAGTTAGAAGATTTCTGGGAAGACTGTTCAGATTAACTTGAAGTCTTCAAAAGAGAAAATATGAGACTGGTGCTAGAACAGGTTATTTCTCTGCAAATAAATATAGATATTAAAAGGCTTGAAGAAGATTATCTTGAACTGTTTGAACCAGGGTATTTAGCCCACGCAAAGACTGAAATGCCCCCAATTAATTGGGATGAAGATGAAAATGATGACATTCAATCGAGAACCGAATGAGTTTTGGACAGAACAGTGGCATGGGTGACCAAAAAGAAAGAAATGAAGCCAGACGCCAAGCCTCTTTCTACGAGAAGTATGTCTTCACCAAAACGTCCTTCTAACAGTGCTCCTCTTCATGCAGGTAAGGAAATCAAGTCGGCTTAGCCTAGACGCAGACCTAGCCCAACTTTGGATTTCAATACCCCATGGTATACTCGATCACGTAGTGTCGCCCAGAAGAGGATGGACCAGGTCAAGGATATGGGAGCTAAAGATGCCGTGCTTGAAGCTCAGATCTTTGAAATTCAAGATTTGGATGGTGAAGTTGCTTGTTCTCTAGACTCCCAAATGGTGACTGTGGCTATGACGCCACCCCCAAAGATGATTGAAGGAACTTCTCATTCTGCTGTGACTCCTAAATGCTTAACAACCTCAGTGAACAAGAAAAGGAGCTCTCTTCCTATGACCATTCCAATTCAAGAGATGGTTGCCAAGTACTCTGAGAAGAATCCAAAGCCAAAGAGGTTCAAGACCACCACGCACCTAAACAATGACGAGGAAACTGGTAAGTGGATGGCGGAAATTTCTTCTTACAAACCAAGGGATGAGAACAAAGAGGCCAGTTCTGATGATTTTGAAATAACAAAAATAGAATTGGGAAAGATGAGCAGGGATACAGATAACCATTTTTTTTCAAGTGTCAGCGAAGAAGATGCTTACCCAGTCAGAGAAGGATGGACGAGAGAAAAGAGAACTTAAAAGACATATAAGTGTTTTGGCTCAGTTCATCGAGAGCATCGGTGGCCTTGGAGCAATGCCAATATCCCATGCCACTGAGAATTTTGACCCAACTTCTCCGAAAAATAGGAAGTTGATGGATCAAGTTCAACGGGCTAAGAGCATCGTTGAAGCAGTTGAAAAATGGATTGAACAAGTAATCAAAGATGGTGAAAAATACATTACCGACTCTCGAAAGTTGTGTGGTGAGGTATAGGGCTTGATTTCCGAAACCCAAAATTAGCTTGTACCATTGGAGAAAGAAGAGCACAAATGGCAAAATGTCCTGCCTCTATTTACCAAAATCTAAGAGTACGGAACTACCAAATTTCTCACAGAACATTCAATCAAGCTGGTATCTGATGAATGCCAACTTTTCATGCTTAAGAAAAATATCATGTGGTGGGTGCTCACCTTTCAGTCAGTAATTACGGATGCAAAAACCTCTGTCTATGAACTCCAGGATTTGCAAAGCAGTATTGTCAAAGATAATAAAGTGGTTAATCCCGATCATGACTGGGAACTAGGAATCTGTGGGGCAAGTACATAGGAAGCAGTCAAGTCATTCCGGTTGAACATGGAGAAGATCAGAGTTAGGAGTAGTTTCGCACCAGAGGATATAACCAAAGTGGCTAGGATCGAATCTATGGTATTCATTGGGAATGATCAGCTGCCGAAGCACTCAGAGAAAATGGTGCAACACAGGTGGAATAAAGAGGTGACAAAGGCGAAGCTTAATGCAATGAAAATCCCAAGCCAATCAATGATCCAAGAAATCACAGCTGCTCATGACGCTCGCGAAGATGGAGAAGAGGGTGATGATGAGATATAACATAATGCATCCGCTTTGGGCTTGTTTTCCTTATTTTTTTTAAAACAAAACATTTTTCATAGTTATGCAAAAACTTCGGGACAACTATCCCAAAATATTTTTTGTTGGTTTCATAACTGTTTTATCGGGGAGTGGTCGAGTTTTCAGGGAGACCACCCCGTTTAGACTATAAATTAAGTAGAATCGATGGTAGAAGGGTTAGATTTTTAGTAACTGATTTAAAAAAAAAACTGGAACGTGTGTTTGTTTTTGTATTTTCTCATTCCTAATCAAAGGAGGAATCAGATGGTTGAAATCTGTGGTGGAAAAAGATTAGTAGAGGTATCATTATGTGTTTGATTACATAAAGATATATATATGAAATCTGGTGATATTGTTTTGGGGATAAGAAAGATCTGTGCATTTTGAATCCGAATAGATAACATGTCTTTGCATATGTTTATCCGATCAAGAAACAGTATTTGATTATTTCATTGCAGTTTTTCATTATTCCTCTGATGCTCTTTCCTTTGAATGTGTTGTTTACTCTGGAAAAGATTCATGTTTGTGGGTGCATTCATGTTCTCTGAATCTGTTCATCTTTATTTGGAAGAAGTATATTGAACTTTGTTTCAGTTACTATAATTACATATTTCAAAAATTAAGAAGATAGTTTCCGTTATTTATGAGATATGAGGAAAGTTATAGCCTTTCATACAAGAATGATATAGGTGGCCTTATACACTTTCTGGTTAAAAGCTTTCATTCAGATATAAATATAAAAATAAAAACATACTTTATGAAAAATCTAGATAGGGAGTTGTACCTAGGCAAAAATTCAGAGGGAGGTGATTGAACAAACGCCGACCCAACTGTTTAGTGAACCATTTGTTCTTAAAAGAAGGTAACAGAGTCGTAAAATTAATCATTTAAATGCAAAGAGCAAAATCTGTTCACTAACACAACCTAGAGCTCACTGCTCAATCACATAATGGGAGTCACACTGACTATAGTTGGATGGTTAAATCCAATAAGAATGTACTACACAAAATAACATCTTCATATGCTAGATTCAGTACCAGTGTAATGCTGATATGCTTCCATACAAACCTAACTTCACCTTCAAATGGTGTCTTCATGTATAGTTCTTCTTATTCTCACATATACCTTCCCACAATTCTTTTTCGCATTCCACATTCGATCTTATAAATAAGATCTTACATTTATACCATAACCTAAGACCAATTTTAGTAGGTCGGCTCTACAAGATATTACAATAAAAACATTTTACAAACAATATAATATCCGATGCAATAACTGATTAAACATGTCGGCTTAATGCATTTACAACAATAATAAGTCATCTCCATAGTGAGCCATGTTGATCTGGAAAAGATAAACCTGCCAGTGTAACCCTAGGTTACCCTGGACCTATTTGCCGGTAAAAGTAAATATGCAAATATGATTATACCAATGATTATTTCTTCAAAACAAAGTGTCCACACAATGTCTTCGACATTACCAAGTGTCTTCCATATCATTCCAAGTGTCGGTGATCATTATTTCCAGCCGGTGAACCATATACTAGTAATTGTGCAATAGTTACTTGCTTGCTAGTGAATGTTGCTGGATCTCCAAAGTGCTAGTGTTTTAGTAGGTGTTGACATCAATGACAAAACCATACCAAAATACCAACACCTATCACATTTTAATTTACTGGTCGGGGTACTAGGGTCCATGAGTTGTTCTTCTCAATTTGATCTAGTTCCTTTTCCATAGCATTAACCCAATGATCATCACCAAATGCTTCCTTAGCAGTTCTTGGTTCAATAGTGGAGGTCATGCAGGAATTCTCTCTGACTCTTCTTCTGGTTAGTACTCCACCATCCTTATCTCCAATAATCTGCTAAGGATTGTAATTGAGTCTCACATATCTCAGAATAACATGATCATTATCTTTAGGTTCATCATCTTCATTATCATCATCTTCTTCTGAATTTATCTATTTTGCTTGAACTGGTACATCAATACTTGCTTTACCAGTTTCAAGTTTCACAGTTTCTGGTTCCAAAAACAAAATGGAAGGATATTCATCCACTCGAACATCAACACTCTCAACAATTCTCTGTGTCCGGTTGTTAAAATACTTGTAGGCCTTACTCTTAGTGGAATAACAAAGAAATATACCTTCATCACTTTTAGCCTCAAATTTACTAACATAATCACCTCTCTTAATAAAACATTTGCTTCCAAATATCTTGAAATAAATAACATTAGGTGATCTACCATACTAGTATTCATAAGGAGTTTTGTCCTTACCTATCTTTACTAGAATCCGGTTCATAGTGTAGACCGTTGTGCTAGCAGCTTCTCTCCAAAAAAATTTTGCTACACCTCCTTGTATCAACATCGTCCTAGCAGCTTCAACAACTAACCAATTGTTTCTCTCTATGATACCATTTTGTTGTGGCGTCCTTGGTGCAGAAAGCTTCCATTTGATACCGTTTTCTTTACAATATGTACTAAATTCCTCATAAATAAATTTACCACCTTGATCTATCCTCAGACACTTTATCTTTTTACCGCTCTCCTTCTCAGCTAAGGCCCTAAATGCTTTGAACTTACTAAAATATTTAGTCTTATCCTTCAAGAATGTGACCCACATCATCCTTGAGCAATCATCAGGGAAGATCATTAAATATCTATCACCTTGAATACTTTTTGTCCTTATTGGTCCACAACGATCTGTATGAACCAAATCTAACAGATGTTCCACTGAAAAAGATTTTCTCTTGAAAGTTGAGGATGTCATCTTTCCCAATTGACATTCCTTATATAAAGCATTAACCGGTTTGTCCAACTGAGGCAAACCTCTCACTGTCTTGGACTTACTCACTTTAACAATGTTATCAAAGTTTATATGACAAAATCTCATATGTCAAAGCCAAATATCATCTATCTCTACAATTAAATAGTTGCTCACTTTAGGATTAAGATGAAATAGGTTACCTTTAGTTTGCTTCTCGGTTGCAATCGGTTCACCTTTGCTCCCATAGATTTTGCACATACCATTATTAAATTCCAATGGGTATCCTCTGTCATTGAGTTATGATACATGTTATCACTTGGATTTGCACCCAATGCAAGCTTGAAATTCCTGCAATTCAGTGACACATTGGACTGCTCTCAGGCTATGGGTATCCTATTATGAGAGCAGACCTCCGGATTATAGGTCAGCTTCCTATTTGAAACTTCTTAAACTCACAACTCAAACATACATGTTTGCATAAACAATTCTCTTGAAAGGCTAACTTACTTATGTTCCCAAAAAAGGAGAATAATAATATTCTCACAATTTTGATGCAACAGATTCACATACACAATCAGAGACCTGCACTATAACATGTACCTCATCCCTAAGCATCTGAAGAAACTAAGATAAAATCAAGGATTCTACAAAAGAATCATAGAATTTTAATCAAAATGCTTACAATCATAACACTTAGACCAAATAATTTAAGGGGGAACTCAGCTTCTTTATTGAAAACAAGGAACTTTTTGAATTACAAATCTGGAAAAACTCCTTAAAAAAATGAGTTACAGGAGCCTGAATATCTAATGCTACCCCAATATAAATACTCCAGAACCCCCCCTAAAAGAGTGCAAAACAAAACTTATACCAAAGCTCACAAAAAAATTCAAAAATTGAATCTTTTGGCTCCAAGATGGATCAGTTGTAATCAATTCTAAGCCTTTCCTGAAAATCAGGGGTTTGACTGAGAGAGAAGCTCCACCAAAATTGCCAAAAGAGTAGCCTGATTGAACACAACTTCACGTCCTTTCACGCTGAGTTCACCTAGACACTATCAGTTACCTAAGCATTTAATTTAGCTACCCACATTAACTATCAGCACGTAATAGACCACCAAGACTATTGATGGCTTGTCACTATGTCGCAAGGATTAACCTTTATGCACCTTTTCATTGCGATATAGTGACAGCCCTCGGATCTTCAGGAACTTGTTCGGATTTTAACCACTCTACTTTTTGCTTTTATCTCTCCTGTTGCTATTTTCATCCTAGGCCTACGGGAACAAGTGGCGATAATGAACTTTGAACCATTGAACCACTTTGAACCGGTTCAAAGTTCAAGTTCAAAGAGTATTTTTTTTTAAATATAGACATCCACTCATCTGTAGACTTTTGCCACGTGTCAGCCTCTGATTTGTTTGCTGGTCCACTTTGTCTACCATCTGACTTGGTTCTTCATTTTCTCTCTACCACGTGGCACATCCTCACTCATTCTGAGCCCACCTAGATGGCCACCTCAACTACCACCTTGCTAGTCACCAAGTCGCATGAGATAACTAGCGAGCATCTTCATCATGCGGTATAGCGATGGTTGTTGATCTGTCCTCAAATGTCTCAATCTTTAACCTCTTAGCCACTCACCTTTTCTGCACGTGATTTGTCACCAATTCACTATGATAACTGGAAAGCTTCTTTCTATACTAGTATAGTGATGGCTATTAGATCTTTCAGATTACCATTGATCTTTCCTGATCTGCTCGGTCTTTAGTCTCTCTAAGAATTCATGCCACATGTCAATCTCTAATTTTCTACCTAATCCATCTAAGCACAACCTCATTTGCCACCTCAACACCACCGAGCCCACTATTTTACTTTGGTTTGTTCAGCATCAGTCTTTCAGCCAAACTACCTCCCTCAGTGAATAGTTTTTATGTCTCATTGAAACTGCAATTTCATCAATGCTTGAATTTTGATGAAACCGATGCCTTCGGTGAATCCATTTAGAGATCCATCAAATCCAAGGTTTGTTCAACATCCACCTTGATGACATGCCACCTATTGCGAGGGGTGTCAGCACGTGTCACCTTGCGATACACTCAGAGTTCACCTCGGCACCAACTGAGTTGCCACCTATTGCGAGGGTATTCATTCTGGGTACTTCACAACCATGTGGTCTCAGCGATCTGCTCAAGCTTTAAATTTCCCTTTTCAACATTTGCTTTGTTGCTTAGTCATGAGGAGTATTTGGCGATCATCTTCCCATCATGACATAGTGACAGTTGTCAGATCTTTCTTGATCATCGTTGATCTACCTAAATCTGCTCGGTCTTTAGTCTCTCTAAGAGGATTTCTCTTATGCCATGGTGTCACCACGTGTCAGCTTCCATTTTGCCACATGATCCACCTAGGTGCCACCTCAACTTCCACCTAGATGCCACCTCAATAGTCACTAATTCACGATGATTAATAGTCGAGCACTTTCACATAGCGGTATAGCGATGGCCATCAGATCCTTTGCAACCTGCTCACTTGTTAATTTGCCCTTTCACTACAAAAATTGGCCACTTTGAGTCACACATGCATGCGAGAGGCCCACCAACACTGAGTTGCTCCATGTCAAATTCTAGTAAGCTTTGACACTAAGGATATATGTGGCCTTACATATAAATACTAAAATACTCCTCGCGGCCAATGTGGGATAAATAGTCTAAACCTGAACCTTTCCATCGGGTCGTCGGGATAAGATGAAAACACTTACTTTGATAGCTGATGACCTCGCACATCGCTTCACACTTTCTATCAGGTGATCGAGATTACATAAGATAGCTCCTTCCAATAACCCAATGACAACATTCTGTGCTCCCCACTACTCTTTGGGTCTTCAGGGTAAGTCTTGTCGATAAGGCAAAAATTCAAGAAACTACAAAGAAACACCCATTTCCATCAACATGCTGGGCTCAACCCTCATGGGAGCCACATTTTAACCCACATGCTATATTTAACCTTTCCTGTATCTACACATGAAGTAAACAAGTTAGACAAAAACATGTATTCTTTTCATACTTAGCACTTGTTTCTCCTTTTGAGGTATATTGAGCTTGTAGCAAAAATAGGTAACATTTTTGGCGACATCTACCATATGTTTGCCTGGTAAACATTTTGACCAGCTGCCTTATGCGTTCCATTGGGCACAAAGTCACTGAGACTGATAGAAATTTGAAACAACATATCACACATGACTGCAAAAACTATGTTTTCTCTAAAAAACCTATCCTAATCTATGGAGTACAGGTGTGTGGTTTATGGTAGTGAGATTAACACCTTACTATCATGAATTAGGTATGTGTATTGACAGATTAGGATAGGACAAAATAACAAAACACCTCTGAAACACTACAACAATTTATTGCAACTACATGAGGGAGATTCTTTTTGTGCATGAGAGGGGATAAACATGTTACTCATTTCATATGATGGACACCTCTCTTTTATAGCTTTGATGGATTGCAACAGTATGACTCTTATTACTCCTTCAGAACTGTGCATTAGGCACTTAGGAAAAACAAAAAACTACAACTAAAACCTATCCTACACTGACAACAAGATAAAACTTAGCTAAACAAAACCATTTATAGGATGACTGAAATAGCTTCCCTTCCCAATTTACAATGACTTGCATACTTAAGGTCAGCTAAGGAGAAAAAAGGCACATAAAGATAACCAACAAAATGAAGTACTATCTTTTGAACAAGGTGAACAAGTCCACCTACCTGATCAAACTGATCATATGAATTGCTCTCCCAAAAAGGATATGAGGATTGAACATCTACAAAGACATCTTTCATTTCATCTCCCAGTAAAGCTTCATGCATGGGGACTTTATTGGACTCCATCTGGGATGATTACCTAATAGGACAACCTCTTGTAAGGACAAAGCTCAGGATTTTCTTATTGATCTTGTGTTCATGAACTACCATCTTATCATCTTGTTGATTGGAAAGGTCTATCTACTATGACTAACTTGGTGAACAAATGGTAACCTCCTCCATATGATCATGTTATTCATTGTAAACCTCACTTAGAGGTGTTGGTTTGGTATCCAAACTGATACAAAAAGTATCTAAATCATTCCAGAACATGCCTTCCTCAATGTCTTCTTCACCTTTTTGAGTAGGAGGGATGATTTTTGGCTTAATGTAACTTTCATCATGCCCTGATAAAACATCAACAATGTTATTTTCAATTATAGGCTCTGATTTTAGAATTTATTCAGCTTGAACAACAACCTCTTGTAGAAAATCATCATCTTCTCCTTCATGTTGATCAAGAACTTGATTTACCAATTATGTATGCATAACTTCTTCATCTTGATCATAAAAAGAAGGAAGTTCAGTAGTTATGAAGTTGAACACTTCATCATCATTATCCTCCTTTTCTTGTCCTAGTTGATTTACTGGCATTGAAATGTGCACAGTATCTTGCTCTTCAACATAGTCCAATACTTCATGTTCTTGTTGTTCTGAAAGCACTGCTACAATTGGATCATTTTCAGCAGAAATAAGAGGATCATTGACTGAAGCAATATAAGATTCATATTGAGAGGTCTTCTCCTGCTCAATATTTTGTTGCTACAATTGATGACACTTTATAGCTAAATGCAGGTGATGTAAATTTCTAATCTCCTCCCAAATAAGTAACATATCTTGATCAATGGGTTGCTCTTCTTCTTTTTGTATGTCAAGGCATGGTTCTATTTGCATGGTTGATGGAGGAATCTCACTAGGTGGAATAGATGAACCTTTCCAACTTGGAATCTTTATTATAGGAGGATCATGAGGAGGCTTACTATTTAGTATTAAAGACTCAGAAGGTAAGTCTTTGAAACTTGGAAACTTGTCCTCATGAACCGCCTCCTGCATAGGATGGTTTGCAGCTTCAAATGATGGTTGGTTGAAACATGGGATGCAAGGACCTACTTGAGCTTGTTGCCTCTAAACTTGAGCTAGCAAAAACTTCATCCGCTCATCTTTTTCTGCTAGTTCTTTTGCAATATGTTCTTCAAACTGCCTTCTTTGATCTTCCAACTTTTGCTCATGTAGATAGGCTTGATAAGACCATTCTTCCTACTACAACTGAAGCTCTCTTTGTCTACCAATCTCATCAAATTAGTTTTGAAAGTGCACATCCATATCATTTAGACTCACTGAATTGGTACTCTGAAGCTAAGTATTCCCATATTCAGACTACCAAGGGACTTGAGTAGGGGTGGGTGGGTGGTAAGCATATTAAGTATGTTGGTTATCTACTAACAAAGAGTTATTTAGGTAAAAACCAACATTAAGGCTATTTTGATATGGATGGAAAGATGGTATAGGAGAGACACTCTCATGGTATGGAGGTGGGTATACATTTTGGCCATAGAAATTTGACATCCTCAAACATATAAATAGTTGAAAACTAAAATGAAAGAATTGATTTGAAAATAACACCAGCACTTGATCCTTGAAATCAGTAGTTTTAAACTTTGAGTCGCTAGGTGTATGAGTAAAACTTGCCTCCAAATATTGGAAACACTGCTGCTCACACCAAAACAACAGCCAAGGTGTCCTTCTATGAACTATAAAGTCCAACAGTCCCACCGGGCATGCCAAAAATAGTTGTCACCTGGATTTGCACCTGATGCAAGCTTGAAATTCGTGCAATCCAGTGACACATTGGACTCCTCTCAGGCTGTGGGTATCCTATTATGAGAGAAGACCTACGGATTATAGGCCAGCTTCCTATTTGATCACCTAAATAAAATAAATGAATTTTTGAGAAAAGGGAAGAAGGATATGCATAAAACTAAAAATTAACTACTGCGAGGTGATCCACCAATAATAAAAGACCTGCAAACTGCTTACAAATCCACAAGGTAACCAACTAATGAAACTGCTTAAACCCAAAACATACATGTTTGCATAAAAGATTCTCTTGAAAGGCTAACTTACTGATGTTCACAAAAATGAGAATAATAACGTTCTCACAAATTTGATGCAACAGATTCACATACACAATCAGAGACCTGCACTTTAACATGTACCTCAGCCCTAAGCGTCTAAAGAAACTAAGATAAAATGAAGGATTCTACAAAATAATCACAAAATTTTAATCAAAATGCTTACAATCATAACACTTAGACCAAATAATTTAAGGAGGAACTCAGCTTCTTTATTGAAAACAAGGAAATTTTTGCATTACAAATCTGGAAAAACTCCTAAAAAAAATGAATTACAGGAGCCTAAATATCTAATGCTACCCTAGTACAAAAACTCCATAACCCCCCTTAAAAAGTGCAAAACAAAACTTATACCAAAGCTCACAAAAAAATTCAAAAATTGAATTTTCTGCCTCCAAGATGGATCGGTTCTCATCAATTCTAAGCCTTTCCTCAAAATCAGGGGTTTAACTGAGAGAGAAGCTCCACCAAAACTATCAAAAGAGTAGCCAGACTGAACACAACTTCACATCCTTTTGCGTTGAGTTCACCTGGACGCTACCGGTTACCTGACCATTTGATTTAGCCACCTGCATTAACCATCAGCATATAATAGAAACCACTGGAATTGCTGACGGCTTGTCGCTATGTCGCAAGGATTAACCTTTATGCACCTTTTCATTACGGTATAGCAACAACCCTCAGATCTTCAGGAACCTATTCAACTTTTAACCAATCCGCTTTTTGCTTTTATCTCTCATGTTGCTCTTTTCATCCTAGGCCCATGGGAATGAGCAGCGATAATGAACTTTGAACCATTGAACCACTTTGAACCAGTTCAAAGTTCATTAAAAAAAAATATAGACATCCACTCGTCCATAGACTTTTTCCATGTGTCAGCCTCTGATTTGCTTGCAGGTCCACCTTGTCTGCCATCTGACTTGGTTCTTCATCTTCTCTCTACCACGTGGCGAATCCTCACTCGTTCTAAGCCCACCTAGAGAGCCAAATCACCTACCACCTCGCTAGTCACCAAGTCGTATGAGATAACCAGTGAGTATCTTCATCATGCAGTATAGCGATGACCGTTGATCTGTCCTCAAACTACTCGATCTTTAACCTCTTAGCCACTCACCTTTTCTGCATGTGATTTGTCACCAAGTCGCTATGATAACTAGCGGGCTTCTTTCTATAGCGGTATAGTGATGGTTGTTACATCTTTCGAACTACCATTGATCTTTCTTGATCTGCTCAGTCTTTAGTCTCTCTAAGCATCCGTGCCACATGTCAATCTTTGATTTGCTACCTGATCTACCTGAGCAAGACCTCATTCACCACCTCAACACCACTGGGCCCACTTTTTTACTTTGGTTTGTTTGACATCAGTTTTTCGGCCAATCTACCTCCCTCGGCGAATAGTTTTTATGTCTCATCGAAACTGCAGTTTCATCTATGCTTGAATTTTGATGAAACTGGTGCTTTCGGTGAATCCGTTTAGAGATCCATTGAATACAAGGTGTGTTCAACATTCACCTTGATAAAATGCCACATGTCGCAAGGTGTGTCACCACATCTCACTTTGCGATATGCTCAAAGTCCACCTCGGCACCACCTGACCTGCCACCTATTGTGAGGGTATTCATTTTAGGCACTTCACAACCGTCTGATCTCAATGATCTGCTTGAGCTTTAAATTTCCATTTTTAGTAGGTTCTTTGTCTCCAATTCGCAATGATTAGAAGTTGAGAACTTTTGCATAGTGGTATAGCGATGGCCATCAGATCCTTTGCAACCTGCTCACCTGTTAATTTGCCTTTTCACTACAAAAATTGGTAGCTTTGAGATGCGCACACACGTGGGAGGCCCACCAATGCTGAGTTGCTCCTTGTTAGAAGACAATAAGCTTTGACACTAAGTATATATGCGGCCTTACATATAAATATTGAAATACTCCTCCTCGCGGCCAATGTGGGATAAATAGCCTAAACAAGGGCATTTCCATCGGGTCATCGGGATAGGATGAAAACACTCCCTCCAATAGCTGATGACTTCGCACACCGCTTTGCACTTTCTATCAGGTGATCAGGATTACATAAGATAGCTCCTTCTAATAACCCGATGACAATATTTTGCGCTCTGTACTACTCTTTGGGTCTTCGAGGTAAGTCTCGCCGATAAGGCAAAAATTCAAGAAACTGCAAGAAACACCCATTTCCATCAACATGTTGGGCTCAACCCTCATGAGATCCACATTTTAACCCATGTGCTATATTTAACCTTTCCTATATCTGCACATGAAGCAAACAACTTAGACAAAAACATGTATTCTTTTCATACTTAGCACTTGTTTCTCTTTCTGAAGCATATTGAGCTTGTAGTGAAAATAGGTAACACTACACTCAAAAGACTATGCTTTAAACCTTCAACCTAGTAGACATCATCTGCACCACTCTTTCCATTAAGAGAAATTTTTCCCTTACCTTTAACCATGTAGGGTGAGTCATTACCAAATCTTACAACTCTGCCATCAAATTCCTTCAAAAAAAGAAATTTGCTCCGATCACCGGTCATGTGATGTGAACAACCACTATCAATGATCCAATCATCAGAGTTATCCATTTGAGACACTAATGCCTTCTGATCAGATATCTCCTCTTTAATGGCTATAAACACAATATCTTCATTAGCATCACTATCAGATTCCTCATCAGTGATACCACCATGAATATTAATAAGACAATCTCTTTTGCCTTTACCCTTATACTTCTTGAATTTCTCTTATTTGTGCTTATTATCACCATTAGGATAGTTATCAGCTATGTGTCCAATATTGTTGCATGCAAAACATGTTTAAGGTAATTTACCTATACATTTACCAGTACCTTTGTGCAACCGCTTGGCCAATAATGCTTCAAGCTCGTCTTCATCATCAACTTCTCTGCTGGATCTAGATTCATAACTGTGACTTACATCTCTTCTTCTGCTCATAGATGGGTTAGAAATAGAAGCTTTAAACTCAGACTTAGATTTCTGTATACTACCATCATAACCATTTAATTCAAAATAAGTAAGCTTGCCAATGATGGAGTCAAGGGTTACCTTAGTTTTGTCAATAGACTTTAGCTACTGAATGGCTACAACTCAGATAGCGTAGACTGGTAGCAGGGTTCTCAATACCTTACTGATCATTGTGGCATCTTCCACTTTACCTCCTGTACTCTTAATTTCACCGACTATCTCTTTTATCATTTGACCATACTGTTGGATATTCTCACCTTCAGCCATCTGCATGTCATCAAACTTTCCTCTTAGACTCTCTTCTTTAGAAATACTAACATGTTCATCACCACTATAAGTCTCTTCAAGTTTTTTTCATACACCATATGCAGTCTCTAGACCATGAACATCTACATACTTTGCATCAGACAAAGAACTGATAATAGTCTCTAATGCTTGATTGTTTTCTTGCTGCTCTTTCTTCTGATCATCAATCATAATCCCACTAGGTACAACATAATGAGTAGAAACATGTTCCAAGTATTGATTTCCTAGACTCTTGATATAAATTTTTATCCTATCACTCCATATCCTATAGTTTTCTCTATTAAACTTTAGACCTTCCTTCTTCATCATGATCTGCAATATCTTTACCTCGAGTTTTTAGGCTTAGACCTTAGAGGACCTGATAAGCTCTGATACCAATTGATGGTATGATGAAAGAATAAGAATTTGATCAACTACTAAGAGGGGGGGATTGTTAGGCCCAATATGGAAAGCTAATGTACTAAGAGGGGAGGGGTGAATCAGTACTCCAAAACTTTTCTTCAATAATAACCTTACTATTGTGCATAAATAGAATAATGTAGTAACATAAAATAAAGTTAAAACAAACAGATAACAATCATACATTATTCACTCCATAACACATATATTTTGGTCACGCAGAAACTCTTGGTAAGAGAGAAAAATTGTGGTGGGGATGGCACCCACAACTTCACTACTGCAATAATAAAGATTGCTCGGTTAGAGCTACATTTAGCTATTTCTGATAACTTACCCTGTTAGGAGTAACAAGATCTGTTAGATCTACCTTACTAAAGGATTTTATAACATTAATCTGAATGTTGCACCTGCTTAGAGGATTTACAATTTATAGACTTGGTTAGAGTCTTTCACCCTGTTAAAGGTTTCTCTTACAACTTCAAAATATTACAATAAGACTTTACAAATATCTGCAACTTTACATCTGAAATGCTATAGTAGATTCTATGTGCTCAGAATAAGATTACCTAGCTTATAGCATACCTTGGTAACCCATATTGTAACTCGGTAAACCCTTCTATTTACTCTGTTCTTCGATTATTCACTAATAACCTTCTCAATGACCTCTCTGTGTCTCTGTAACAGTCTTCCTTCATACATACACACACATACATTTCTCTCTTCCCATGCTATATAAATAGATCTCTTACAGCGGTGATCTAATTCATTGCTTCGATCTTACAAAAAAGATTCCTCGAATGAATAACTAAACAAAATATTTCATTGGTTAGATTGACCTTGCAATCATACACAATCTTCTAGTGCAATTTCCAATGTAATAATGGTTAGATGTGCCTTGATCTTGTAACACGTTTTCATGTGCATGTCCAGGTTCAATGTATCTAGTAAAATGTTTCACTCGGTGAGTTAACTTTACTGCTCGGTAGCCATGAAACAATACTTGGTAAATAGCTTGGTGAATACTACATTCTATGACTACTTTCTTCTGTAACCGACTAGACTGTTCATACCGACTTCTCTGTGTGTACCGACTGCATGATTCGGTAATACTAACTGACTAGAATATATAGTATGAATTTGAATATAAAAACTAATGGCAATTTGATAAGTAGTAACAATCTCCCCTTTTGACATTAGTTGAGATGTTTGACAAAAACTACTTTCAAAGTCATAACTCAAAAACTATATACTTGCAAAATGACTGCACTTGACAATATATACAATAGTCAATGAAATAGTATATGCAGATATACTCCCCTTATCATTATTCTGTATATAACTCTGAATTTTGCATGTTCGATTCTATTCTGTGTTTGTGTGCTCTGAATGCTCTGTATATTCTGCTCGGTATACTCCCCTTGTATACAATACTCAAAACTGTGTTACCAAAACTATATCACTCTCCAAATATAGTATTACTCCCCCTTTGTTGGGTATTACTTTCCTCTATGTAGTATTATAATATTACTCCCCCTTTTTGACAAATATCAAAAACTTAATTTCCATCCGGAGGCCGTAACTGATCAAAAATAGACTTATACTTGGTCCGGGTGTTGGTGAGGGCAACTGAGAGTGAATCCTTTACACTTTCCATTAATGAATTTTGTGCTTGAATATCAGCTAAGAGTGATATTAAGCCATCAAGAGAGCTTCCCTCTTGTGTAGTATGTAGCTCTATTGATCTGTTCCTGTACTGATGAGAGATGAGGAAGGAATAATGTCTGAAGGGTCTTTATGTCCATCCTAATTTTATGCTCTTCATTCCTGAGTTCTAACTATTGAGCCATGAGCTATTGAAGATTTGTATAAAAATTCTGAACTGAATTAGGCTCGGTGGTCAACTTAGTTGAGAGATCGGTGATCTCTTTCTCAATTGCATGAATTTTATTCTTGATATCTTTAACGAATAAGGAAAATGTACATAGTTTCTGGAATAAATAAAGAATATGCTTGAGTTGAGGGGACAACTCAACAATGAATTTGACAAGCTTTACTTTTCCTATAGCGAGAGCTTTTTGTACCTCTTCAATCATTTTTGTTGTAAGCTCTTTATCCTTTAGCTTGCTTAAGTACTCAGATGCATCAACTCCAGATTTTTATATTTGAGTAAGGAGTTCATCCAATTGAATGTGGATGGCTGCATCGGTTGACACTGTTGCTGAAGGTAGCATTTTTGTTAGTAGTGTCTTAACCTTCTAAATTACTTTATTCTTCTTTTGAATAGCCAATTGTTTTTCCTGTTCGGCCTTTCCTTTGCATAGTTCACTGAAATCAATAAGTGCTTGCCCTTTTAATTTTGAGATGTCGACATTGGGCAACACTATCGGTTTAGTCAAGTCAAATTTGAAACTATGCTTTCTCACCTTCCTTTCTTTTCCTTTGGTTGGTTGCACTAAGACAAGTGCTTGTGAGGCTTGCTGACCCTTGGTAGGTTGCTTGGTAGATGCAACACTTTGGTTGGTTCCTATAGCCGTTGTAGTGTCCTTGAGTGTCTCTGTGCTAGGGGTCTCAGCTATAACATTTGCAGTGCTCGATGGTGCTTGAGACGTCTGATCTTTGGTTGTATCTTCTGCTGCTTCAGATTTGTTACCTTCAGTGCCTTGCTTTGTGTCCTTGGGAGCTTCAGATGAGACAGGTGTCTTCATTAGCGGATAAGGCTGAACTTGTTCTAAAACAGATTCACTAGATACAAGTTTTGCATAGGTAGTGCCTTCAATCATTTCCTACTCCAGTGCTTCTTCATCCATTACATCTTCATCAATTTGAATAGTGTTAGCTGGGTCTGGACCTTGCTCAGTGACATCTGGATCTTGCTCGGTGACATCAACAATTTCAATTTGAGATTGTTCATCGACATCCTTTTGTTTGAAGATCTCCTACCACTTGGCTTTTGTCTCATTCTCCACATCTATGTATAGCCCATTCATCAATTTTAAGGCTCTCTATTTGACAAGAAATTTAGAATTGTATGTGGTCAAATTCTCCTTGATTTCTGCTATAGACATATCAGGGAATAGATGGACTAGACTTCTTTCTCTTATTTGTCTCTTTGAGTCCATTGCATATTTCCATCTGTTATCAATATGTAAGTATAATTCACTCAGAAGTGACTTTGCTAGTTCTAATGGAGCTAGTCGAAACTTTAGAAGTGTATAGATGATAGCTTCTTCAATTTGTCACTTCTCATCATTATTCCTAGTCTCATACTTAACATATCTAAATCCTACAAATCCACTGTATTCTTTAAGATTTGCACAAAAAATTTCAACACTATGAATATTTACCTTTTTGCTTTTTACAATCTGAAATTTGTTCGCATCATCAGATTTTGTATCACTTGACTCTTTTTCCAAAATGAGTCTCTGAGTAGATTTCTTATAGGTCTTGGTTACCTTGGGTGCAGTAACACTCTTTTGTTTCTTACTCGATGATGCAGCTGATGCTCTAGCGTTGGGTCTCTTTGTTGGTGGAGTCGGTAGGGCTTTTGAAATGTCCTGTTTCTTTCTTTTCAGAACTTTACCCTTAGGCAACTCTGTACTTAATGTTATTGCTGCCTCTTGAGCTTCTGATTCCTCTTCGGTAATGGCAAGATTGCCTTTGACAGGTGTAGAGGAGGATTCTTCTCTGAATTTATCAGATAAAACCTTTATCATTTTTGTAACTTTTCTTATAGCTTTAGGTACTACAATGCTCATTTTTACTTTTTCCTTCACCTCTTCATATGTTCCATATCTAAGTTCGGTTGCATGCCTTGGCAATGATAAATAGGCATCAATTTGCTATTGTGTTATATCATAATCAATCTCATAACCCATTGGTGGCAAAGATTGAGTCCTCGGTTCAACAGCATTCACATAACAATAATCAGTGTCTACCTCAAAACATATATTATCCTTATATTTTTCTACCAGTTGTGGTGGAATCATGTACCTATTGTGCATCTTCTCTTGAAATTTGCAGAAATAGTCATCCATGATATCATTAAAGTTATCTCCCAGTTTCTTGATAAAGTCATTGATTTGATGGGTGATAGGTCGGTGTAGCTCCCATACTACTTTACCAACTGAGGGAAAGAACTTCTCAAAGTAGAAAACATGCATACAAGAAGTGAACCAAACTTTACTATATTTGCCGAGTCATTCTTCTTTGGCTTCCTTATTGTGTTCAGGTTCTCAAACAAGTTCTTCAGTAGCACTTCACATAAATCTACTTTCATTCCCTTTTCACTATTTTGTAGGCCAAGTCAACTGTAGCACATGGTACACTATTTTCCCTTGTAGATTGGAAGAAATAGTAACCAATTACTCTAATTGCAAACTTGAGTTCTATCAGTGACATTATTCAATTTTAGTCCTCGGTAATCAGATTCTACTCCAGTTAGACTGATTAGCTCTTTTTGTGATATCATTTTTTATGCTTGTGCATGATCATAGATAGGATACTCGGTGATCAGATGAATTATTTCCTTAGTGATCTTAAACGGTTTCTCTTATAGCCACATGAAATCATCATGTACTCTGCTCAAGACAAACTTAACCCACTGGGGTCTGAATAGACAGGGATAGACTAGGGCTTCAGTTAATCCCTTGATTTTGGTATGCTCAAATTTGCTATCTAGTTTGCCATCAGTGCAAAGTTCATCATATGTGTCACTAATCTCGACATGACCGAGTTCCTCAACACGGCATTTGGTGAAGAATCTAACATCTTCTACTAACAAGACTCGATTCGGGATGAGTGAAAATGCAGTTTTGTCATCCGGTTCAGAGGCAACTTTGGGAGTTAAAGAATATTTCAGCGAGGGCTTCTCCACATTTTTGACAACTATGGGATCTTGGATCTTGGGTGCCATTGTAGGTTTTGGGTAAGATTTAGCAAATTATCCTTAGGGTTTACAAATGATTGACACTTCACACTCGGAAGACAATAGCAATTTGACTAGATCGGAAACTAGCTTAACAATGTGAATAGATTTGATGTAAATACCTCAAAATTTGCTCTGAATGAAGTTTGATCACCTTGATTCGCTCAGCTCTGCTTCTCGAAAACTTGGTGCATGAAAATTACCATGAAAATACTTTTAAGTACTCAAAAATACCTTATCGGGCTCCGTGCAAGTTAGGTCAAAACATTAAATGCACTCGGTTCACCTTTTACCAATTGACTCCTTTTTTTTCATTTTAACCGAGTAACCAAATTCCCTTTATTAACTGACTTGATAGGTTTCCTATATACACTGACTTGATAGGTTTCCTGTAAAGTATTATAAACTGACTAATTGCATCTTAACTATGCAGATTTTGAATTTTGTACATAATAGAATAGGAACTGTTATGATTTAACCTTTAGAGAATGCAGTCCCTTCATACCTTTTCCTGACTAATTTGATATAGGTGCACCTAACTCGGTAGGTAAGGTGCTTTCTTCATCTGACATAATTTCCTTTTTTTTCCAAATCATCTTGAATTTTTCTTTTATCTCTTCAGTGTCTCTTCTAGGTTGATCTCTGCAATCTCCAGCTAAATGTCCAACTTTGTGACAATGAAAACATGCCATACCAGGATTTCTCCATGATCTTCAGTTGTTCATTCCAAACCTTATAAAACAGTTGGCACTAATATGTCCATATCTTCCACAACATTCACACCATATCCTTGTATTGTAATCCCATGGTACTACTGCATATTGTTGGTAAGGATCTATGTGAGTTCGGTAACCTCTAGTGTTTGCTCGGTGTGGATACCACATGTAGTTCTTTTGCTTAGACCAACACTTCTCGGTACTATGTCCATATCTATTGTAGTTTCTACAAAACCCTTTGAATTTTGCCTTCTGATAGTTGTTAACAAACTTTGTCCTATATTGATTAGATGTGTGACCATATTTATTGCAATTGTAACAATATCTATTGGACTTAGTGATATTCGGTTGCTTACCTTTTCTGATCTGGCATATGTTGGCAGTATGACCTTGATTTCCACAGTAGTAGCAAATAGGCTTCTTCCTTTTGATGTTATTCATGTTTCCAGCTTGCTTTGATGATTCTCCTCTCTCGGTAGTATGAATTCCTTTCTCGGTTGATTCTTTTCCTTTGTAACCGAGTCCTGCATCTTTGTAAGGTCTTCTTGTGTTCAGTTGCTCATCCAACATCTTTGATGGTTCATAACTTTTCTCCAATGTTTCTTTGGATTTCTTCTCTATTTCAAGTTCACCAGTCAACCTTGATACTTCAAGTTTCAATGATTGATTTTCATCATTCTTTAGAATTGCTTCATCATGTGCATAACCTAGTTGATCTGTCATATTTTGTTGAATAGCAGTTAGCCTTATGATTTCATCATTCTTATTAGATATTAGAGCTTCAAGTTGTTGTTTCTCTCTTTGTAGATCTCTTGCTTTATCCTCAGCTATCCTTAATGCATCTAGATTTTCAGTCATCTATGTACTGAAATGTTCATGTTCCCTTTTCATTGCTTTTAGTTGATCAGCCAATGCTTTGTTCTTTTCTTTCAACACTCCAATCATTTCTTCAGTCTCTTCAGATATACTATTCTTAGATGATGTCTCGATTTGTTCCACTAACTCTTGAGAATCCTGCAAGTCATCAGATAATCTTCTCCTTAATTTTAGAGATTTTTGCATTTGCCTTTGCATGTCTGCAATCACTTGATTTGCATTATCCAGCTCTTCTTGTAGATACACAATCCTTCGAGATTGTCTGTAGCCTTCCATTGATAAGATCTTTCTCTTTAGGTAGTTGAACCCTTTTCCAAGATTCAAGATCTGATACCAATTGTTAGGCTCAATATGGAAAGCTAATGTACTGAGAGGGGAGGGGTGAATCAGTACTCCAAAAATTTTCTTCAATAATAACCTTACTGTTATGCATAAACAGAATAGTGCAGTAACATAAAATAAAGTTAAAACAAATAGATAACAATCATACATGATTCACTCCATAACACATATATTTTGGTCACGCAGAAACTCTTGGTTAGAGAAAAAAACTACAGTGGGGATGGCACCCACAACTTCACTACTACAATAATAAAGATTGCTCAGTTAGAGCTACATTTAGCTATTTCTGATAGTTTACCTTGTTAGGAGTAACAAGATCTGTTAGATCTACCTTACTAAAGGATTTTACAACATTAATTTGAATGTTGCACCTGGTTAGAGGATTTACAATTTATAGACTTGGTTAGAGTCTTTTACCCTGTTAAAGGTTTCTCTTACAACTTCAAAATATTACAGTAAGACTTTACAAATATCTGCAACTTTACATCTGAAATGCTATAGTAGATTCTATGTGCTTAGAATAAGATTACCTAGCTTATAACATACCTTGGTAACCCATATTGTAACTCGGTAAACCCTTCTGTTTACTCTGTTCTTCAACTGTTCACTAATAACCTTCTCGGTGACCTCTCTGTGTCTCTGTAATAGTCTTCCTTCATACATACACACACATACATTTCTCTCTTCCCATGCTGTATAAATAGATCTCTTACAGTGGTGATCTAATTCATTGCTTCGATCTTACAAAAAAGATTCCTCGAATGAATAACTAAACAAAATATTTCATTGGTTAGATTGACCTTGCAATCATACACAATCTTCCAGTGCAATTTCCAATGTAATAACAGTTAGATGTGCCTCGATCTTGTAACACGTTTTCATGTGCATGTCCAAGTTCAATGTATCTGGTAAAATGTTTTACTCGATGAATATCAACTCAGTGAGTTAACTTTACTACTTAGTAGTCATGAAACAATACTCGGTGAATACTGCATTTTGTGACTGCTTTCTTCTGTAACTGACTAGACTGTTCATACCAACTTCTTTGTGTGTACCGACTGCATGATTCAGTAATACTAACCGACTAAAATATATAGTATGACTTTGAATATAAAAACTAATGGCAATTTGATAAGTAGTAACAGGGATGTGAATCAGTATATAGAAAAACTGATACTAATTTCACCAATCTCAAAATCAATCTCTCAAAGTAAACTTAGAACTATCAATGCAATATCATTGTCAAGATAAAAACCCTCAAGATAAATCGGTTGACTATTACAACAAACTAACAGTAAACAGATTCAAACTCATAAACATCAAAATGCTTTTACTGACATAAGTAAAACTTCATTTCACAATTCTTTTGGTTATCATGACTTATCAAAGTGGATTAAGTAGTTAAGAAATCAACCATAAGAACATAACCACAAAAACATTCACCACTTGACACAATATTTTTAATGTGGAAACCCAAATGGGAAAAAAAACAGTGAGATGAGACTCACAAGATAACTATTTGAACTCTTCTGAAGTTTTCCCTATTAGGAGCCTAGCCTATTAAAGCTTTACAAAAGTCTTCTTAAGAACAGATCCTGCTAGGGACCACCCGATTAAGGGATTGACTATAATGCCTTGTTAGAAGTAATACCCTATACGGAGTAACCTCGGTAGAGGATTTGAAATCCAAGCTAATGGATCACCTAGTTAGAGGATTTGAATAGCACCAAGCTTGTTAGAGCTTACCCGATTAGGGGATTTCAATCTATTGTAATTGTTAGAAAACAACAAGAGTTTGTTGATCTATTTGAATAGCACTACACTTTCTTGTTCAGATCCTTTTCATGCTCCTATCTACCTTTACTCAAATTGTAGATACATTATCCATTTCAAAAACCACACACTCAACTAAAACTTTTCCAACTCTGAAACTAAACAAATCAAATTAGGTCGGTAACACATTAAAAACCTAATTCTCTCATAAAGATTACAAACAAGTCAGATCAAGTATTACCATTGGATTACATAGCAATCTCTACACATCAATCAAGAAAGCCTTGATCATTCTTTGATCACCGCTTCATCGAACTGAGTGACTCACTACCCGCTTTGCATTACATGCAATATACTTGCTCATTGCCTAGACATAAATCATTACAATAACGTGCCAAAATTAATTTGAAACTCTTTTCATACAATAATCATACATGTCATAATCACTACCGTTCTTCATCAAATCATAAACCAATATAACCAATTCACAAAACTTAATTGGTTAGGGTTTATCAAATCAATAGGTAGGGTTTACCGGTTCAACTCTCCAATACATAGCAATACTGATTCACTCCACAAATTCTTCCTACTGGTTACAAAACATCATTACAATTTTTTTAACAATATCATTACCAGTTAATTGACATCAATGACAACATAACATATCATTAATGCAATCTTCATGCAAATGCCAACAGAGTCTTGTCCGAGTCATGTCCTTGTAACATGTAAGTCGTGGCATTTTGGTTTCTTTCTCTTGGTTTGTCTTTGTTCTATTCTTTTGAAGTTGAACTTTTGAACTACTTCTCGGAGGGTTCAAGGTTCAAAGTTCAAAGTTCAAGGATTGTTAGCTTTGTACATAAAAGTGGCAGACAAAAGTGGTGAAGCATCAGCATGGAGGGTATATACCAGATTTAAAATGTGAACCTTGAGGGAATGAGTCACAATAAAGAGCCATACTTGAGAATAATTATTTTAGGGAAGGATATGGAGGGAAAAGACTTGTAATTAATGAATTATCAGAATTAAGTATTTTCAGAGTAATTTGACATGGATAAGCATGCAGTTACAATCATATCAAATCGTGTGACCAATATTTAAGCATGTTATCAAGATCTGATTTATTTAAAAAAAACAAAAATGGCCTTCTTCATTTGCTTAATTCAGTAAGGGATTTTCACAAGTGATATTTTTTGTTCTTATCTCTTTGGATTCTGAGCTCTACATGAAAGGTGAGTTCAAAATCTTCTTCTCATCCCTATGATTTCTTAAATTGGAAGATTTGTTTGGTAGTTCTGTTCATTCAGTTCATCTCCCTTGTTTTTCTTTTTATGTCAGTAAATTCAAAATGAGACCTAAATTTCCCAAGATAGACCAAAATTCTTGGTTAGTTAGTACCTTGCCTGAGTTAGGGGCCACTTTTCTGCCATCGATAGACCTAGACGAATTTCATTAAAGGGCATGGAATCCCACTAGTTCTCCCTTGATGTGGAAGATTCTAGATAGTGGATTAGTGGAAGCGACAACTTTCCCTCCAGCGGTGTCATGTCCTGAGTTGGTTCTAGAATGAATGAATAGATATGACCCTGCTAAGAGATGTATAAGAGGTGCAGATGGTGAGGTTCTGCGTAGGGTTAGTTAGGAGGTTGTTGCTTCCATTATGAAAATACCTGAGAAGGAGCACTAGGAGGATTGGACGGTGTGTAAATCACAAGGGATTTTCTTAGAAAAGAAATCATTCTATAGGAATTTCATTGCTAGAAACTAGCTGTTAAAGTTTCAAAGAGGAGGTTCCTAGCTGCCAAGTCCATTGACCCAGGAACATCTAATCAAAGAATTCAAGGATATATTCATTTTGTTACATAGAGTGAGGGGAGAATCAAATTGCCTTTTATTGGGAAGATTGGATGTATTTCTTCATACAGGTCATTTTTGGTGAGAAAAGATATATTGATTAGACAAAATTGATTGCAGACAGGTTGCATGAAGGTTTCAGTTGCTTCGGTAACAAAAACTTCTATATGTTATCATATCTTCTATATTGCTTGGCATGTATTAGGTCATGGCCTAGTTTGTATCATGAAGGGTGGGTGGATAATATGAAAATATTTGAATATCACACACATCTACAACAGCAAAAGTACTGTGAAAAGTATTGTAAACTGCATGACATATTCCTAGGAAGAATGATGTATAAACTGAAGGGAAACATTCATAAAAGGTTGTTAGATGAAGCTATGCAATTGATTGGTACTTATGGCAGCTTCTTCATATAGTTTCCCAAGTTTTATTACCTAAGGGTAGGGGGTTTTGAAGGAGAACCATACAAGCTCCCTACATATGCATTTGACCAATAGATTTTAATGGAGATATGCAGGCAGCTGGCCTATATTGATACATATTATAGAGCTAGAGATCAGTCAGGTGTCTTATTTCCAATTGAATTAACTTATTTCATTTGTAATAGTGTCTGTGATGCCTTGAATTTGGAAATTGAATTTAATAAATTGAATTTTTAATTATATGGTCCACGCGAAATTTTTGATGCAAAAGGATTTGTCGTCAACCATCTAAAATTGAGAAAGAATTTTATCCATATGCCAAATATAGAGGATTTTTGGGTTGATTGTTGCGATGAGTTTGAAGTTAGGAAGAGGACACATCAAAGGTTCACCCTATAGCAGGTCATGGCCTTTGAGTTGAAAATTAATATTGCCAACATTAAAGATGATCAGAGTGAATTGATGGATCTTTAGATTGTGGATGATAGGTAGAAAGGAGTCATTCCAGAAGTGGACTGGGAAAAAGATGAGGAGGACCAGATTCAAAAAAGGACATTTCCTGTTATCAGAAGAACAAAGAGATGGCTAAGAGATCGAAGAATGGGAAAGGGGTCCAAGAAAGGTTCAACCTCATCCTTTGAAGTCCCATTGGCTAACTCTCGTGTTATATCTTGTGTTGCAGGATCATCCAGGACATAGGCTAAAGTTAATCAGAGTGCTAGGCCAGTGGAAATAAAAAAGGAACCAGTTCCTACCAGGATCATCAAGGCCAAAACCAGAAGCAGAACTAATAAATCTCTTGTGTATTCAGTTGTAGTTGATTTGGAAGCCTCCCCTGATATGGACAATCCTTCAACTCATCCAGACTTGGAGGTACTAAATGATGATGATGCAAATGACACTTAGCAAGTGGATAATTTGGAAAACACTACTACCACATTGGAAGTAAGGAGTAAAAAAGAAACTAAAGTTGGCTCTGATGAAACTTTTGTGCGCACTGGACCTCTATGGTTAGAAAATACTCCGAATTATAAGAAAAATATTGTAGTTCCAGTTTTGATCGCGCTGGAAGATATGGTGAGCAAGTGCTTGGGGAAAACTCCCAAAGTGAAGAATCTGAAAACTATTTCAAAGATTGATTTTGATACCAATAGTGGGAATTGGACAGTAGAGATAACATGCTTGTTGACAGATGAGAAAACAAAGGACCCTACAGCCCAGGATTTTACTGGTTAAAGGATAAATATAGTTATTGCTTCTCAGGACACGGATGTATGTCATCTTGAAGCTTCAATGAAAAAGATCATAACCAGGACCTGGAAGGATGAAAAAGACAAAAAGGAACTAAATAAAGCCTTAAGAAAAAAGACAGAACACATTAACGCAATCCATGGACCAAATCCCCAACTACTTTCTGTACAATCAGTACTCTTTGATCCTAAATCCCCTAGCAATCAGAAGTTGCTCGCAGAAGTACAAAGGAATAAAATGGTGCATGGGGTGTTCCTTGAATGGTTGGATACATTCAGGAAAGAGGGAAAATAATACATTGGGCATTTGAGCAAGGTTTATGATGATGCTTCTAAAGTCATCCGAGAGTTGGGAAAGGAAAACACAACCTAGAAGAACAAAGAATCCAAATGGGGCCAAACAGTAGCTTACAGGGAAGAAGTTAAAAGGCACGGCATAATGAAGTTCCTTGTAGAGAAGCCTTTATAGGGATTTGATGACAATTTTCAGTACATCTGCAAAAAGAACATTGAATGGAGAAATTCGATAATAAAACAGGGCTATGAAGAATTTGTTATACTTGGGCTAGAATTATTTGAATTGGTGCAAAATATGCTTAATGATCTGAAATGCATAGGGGTGAAATATATGAAGGAGGATGGACAAACTATTGCCACTACCAACAACATAAGAAAATACTTTGAAGTGCAAATTGATATGGTTAGGAGTGCAACAGTGGTCACCAAGAGATTTCTCCACCATTACCAAAATTGTATCCTAAATGTTTGTATGCATAGATCATTTGAACAATCATGTGGATAAAGTAAAATAGGTGCATCGTGATAAGGAGGTTTGGCAACAATAAATTTTACACGTAGGCATTCTGAATGATCCTGTCATCCAACAATTCATGGAGGTATTCATGGAGTGGAAGAAAAATCAAATTGGTCACTTGTTGCCATGAATTGGATAACTGTTCTCGTGTTTTCTTTATTTTCTGTTGTGTTTAGACAAGAAATGGTTTTATAAGTTAGTTTTTAAAACAAACTATTTAACTTACCCTCAGGCAGAGTTGTTGGCATTGCACACCCCAATGAGAATTGTAGGTGATTGAAGGTATTGTCATTGATGGCAACCTTGCAATAGCACCAACACCGATAGACTCTACACTGGTAGATAGTTCACTGACAGTGACAAGAATGTTTATCGACACCCTAGCCGACAGGATTTTGATTATTGTATATTGTATTTAATTGTAATATCCTTTTGTAAGCCAACATGGCATATTGTAATAAGACTCATATATGAGTATGAGATCTTGTAGATCATTCTGTAGAGAGATGATAGGATGGATTTGTAGAGCGAATATTAAGGAAAATTTTGGAGAAAGGTTTATGGTTATTGTATGAGCTTAAACCGGTATTGAACCTGGCATAGTAGATGCTTTTTGTAACAGTACATCATATTGGATTTCCATAATCCATTTTTATAAGTCAGTGAGACTTCCTTTTGTATTTGAGCAATGAGCTGTAGGCAGTTGGCCTTCCTTCCTACATGTGCAGGCACACTATTGTATGTAATATCCATTCATTGGCTAGTGAGTGAATATTGTGGGTCACAAATCCCATTGAGGTTTTTCCCACACCGGATTTCCTCGCCAAAAATATTGTGTTATGGTGTGGTTTCTATGTTGTGTTTATTATTGATATTTACTGCATTAATTCTTGTTTACCGGTACATTGTTTTGGAATGCAAATTACTTAATAAGTTCAGAAAATTTGTTTTTAATTTGGGAATCCTAACAATTGGTATCAGAGCCTGGTCCTCTATTTTCAAAAGCCTAACAACTTGAGGGAGATTTTGACACCGGTATAGATGGAAAACTTGAGAAAGCAATTGGAAACAACTCTTGCAGATTATGTAGAAAAGTTGAAGAATATCAAACTTGAAGATGATCTAAAGACTACATATAGGAATTCATTCAAGGACTTCAAGAAAATCTCACTATTGCTATAAAAATAAGAAGAGAACTTCATGAGAAGATGCAGAGTGATGATGATGAAAAGGAAACTTTTAATGACCTTGTGAACAAGTTGAGACAAGAAAACAGTGCTATGAGGAATGAGATGCAAGATATGACTATGAGGTTTTGTAAAGACATTGAAGACAAAAAGAAGAATGAAGATGACTTAACTAGGAGACTCAATGATGGTATAACTGAAAATACAAGACTTAGTCATGAAAATGATATGTTGAAGACAAATTTGATGCACACACAAAATGATAAAACTGAACTTATGAGACAGAAGGGAATTTTGGAAAATGAGCTGGCTACTGCAAATCAACACAAAGAGAAATTCAAGAAAATTTTAGAAGAACTTGATAACATGATGAAAAATTAGAGACCTGATGGAGATACTAATGGACTTGGCTTTGAAGTTGGTGAAAGCTCTGGTACTGCAAACAATCATGATCACAGCAAATCGGTAAGATAGCCTAATGCCTACAAATTTAATGGGAAATGCTTTAACTGTAACAAGTATGGTCATAGAGAAAATCAGTGTAGATCTAGAAACTATCAGAACACTAATACACCCACCGATCAATGTTTCAAATGCAACAAAATTGGTCATAATTCAGAAAATTGTAGAATGAATGTAAGATGTTATGTTTGTGGAAGATTTGGACACTTATCTAATCAATGCAGAACACATACCGACATAGGATATGGAAAGGCTATTCAGAAGAACAATGTGACTTGTTATGCTTGTAACAAAATTGGACATATTGCAAAATTTTGTAGAAGTAAGGCATCATCGGCAGATAACAAAGGATCTAGTTTGAAAGGCAAAGAAAAGGTTGATGAGGTAAAGCAAGAATTTTCAAAACAATGGATTAGAAAGAGAGATCAGAATGTTGATGAGACTATTCCTTCACTGGTAGAACAGAGTATTACTCCACCGGTAGGAGATTCTTCATTGAACTAAACTAAAACCTTTTGGGGGTATGGCAATAAATTGAAAATCATGCAAGTTTACCCTTAGTTGATGGTAAGAAGATGAAACTCTTTACCAACAGATGTGTTAAGTTTCACTTAACCAGCAAACATATACTATGGTAGTTGAAGGAAAAGACATTATAAATCAATGGTTTTCACTCTTTCTCATTCACCAAGCATTCAAACTTTCTAAGAGCATGAAAAACCCAAGCGAAGGTATTCTCAGTGAGAAGTGAAGCAAGATCTTTCAAGCATTCAATCCTAAAAGGCAGATTAAGGTATTTATCAATGGCTTCCTCCTCTGCTCTTGAATTCATTGCAAACCCTACTATTATTGAAGTGGTTAAATGCCCTAGGCCCATCTTTAAGATTATCCCTGAAGTAGCGAAGCAGGATGATACCCTAGGTGCATTCTCTAAAATCCCTAAAGGAGTTGTATATGCAGAAGACCCAAGAATATACATACATTGCCACATTGAGGAACTAGGTGCTAATGAAATCATGAAAATGTATAAAAATGTGATTTGTGATGAGAATGGAATTGAAAAAATTGAGCATAAGGTTATAGAAACCCTAGGTTTTGTGGAAATCCTTGACATTCCAGAATTTCCTAAGGAAGTGATAAGGATTGTACTTAGTAGAGTTCATGGAGAATTCTTTTGGTTAGACTCTATCCATAAAATCACAAGAGAAGAAATTAAGGCAGTGACTCGGTTACCTTCCACCGATAGCAGGCCAGATAAGACCAAGAAAGTTTCAAACAACACTGTGATGACCCTAACCGATGCAACCCATTACAACAGATCCCTGAGAGTTAATGATGTGAAAGATATAAATGTTAGATTCAGTAGCATGATATTAGGATATAAAACCACACATGCTAACCGACTGAACTCAGTTTCAAGTCTGTGTATTCAGAGTGCATATGATATGGTTAACAATGATGCCAAGATAGATATATGTGAGTGGTTGAAAGATGAATTGATTGATAATCTGAATAAAATAAAAGGAGACAAGAAAGGTACCTGCAGATTTGGCAATCTTCTTGTATGCCTAATGCTATATATTACTAAAGAGGTTCTTAGTATAGGCAAGAAAGACTTTGGCGATGACATACTAGTAGATAAATAACTGTTGGATATCTTCATGGGCATGGGAACAGAAAGGGAAAACAAAATAATTGAGTATTTCCAAGCATTTAAGGCAAAAATGAAAACTAGGAAAAGGTTACCTCAGAGTATTGTTGACAAGTATCAAAAAGAAATTTGATTTGTGATCAAGAAAGATGAAATTTGGATGGAGGCAGTACTTGTTGGCATTTCAGTAGAAAGAAAGATTGTTGATATTCATTAAGGATATTGAGAAGGTTGTTGGAGATTATTTGATATAACTCAAGAAGGATGATAACTATCTTTATAACATTATTTTGTCATTGATTTCAAGAAATTTATTTTCTTATTTAGTATGATGTTTCCATATCTTGAGAAGATTGATTTGAAGAGAATTAAGATGTCGGTAAAAGACATAGAAAGAATGTGATAAATAAGGGGAGAAATAAGTTATTCAATGGGCAACTATTACCAAGTTAGACAATGATGAGATCATGATGTTTAGATTGTTTTGATATCCTACATATGTTGTTGATTGTAAGGTTAATACTATACTATGTCACCAAGCAAAGAACCTAGTCGGTAAACCCTAAGGAACCTAGTCGGTAAACCCTAAGGTTATCGATATCAATTAATGAAGGCAGAATGTCTACCGAGTAAAGTTTAGTATTTACCGAGTTGCAATTGATTTATGACAGATCGCATTGGATGGATAAAAGCATTATTTAATGAAGGACAATGATTAGCTAGAGATGTATAAATGATTGGTATGTCGTGCATGAAGTTTGTTAAGGATCTATGGCAAAGGAAAATCAACAGGAAGATCTACAGTGCAGATTGAACCGCAATAACCTTGTGCAAGTCCCAAGAAAGGAATGCAAGTCCCTAGGCAAGGTAAAACATTTTCAGATCGAAAGGATACATTGAACCTGGTCAATTTTGAAGATCTGATGGCTAAGATTGATCATGGGAAATGTGATCAAGGAGATTAAGCGGTTAGCAATTGTTTATAAATAAGGAATTGTTGATAAACAATGTATGCGGGCAAGTGTAAGCACAAGGATGCTACATAGTGATTATCGAGCACAGAAGCTTGAAGACCTATTTGAATAATAGAGTAGGGAGCCCAGTAGAGGGACAAGATAAGTCCTGTGACTAGATTTTTTTGAGCAAATAAGAATCTGCTTTAGCATTTCAGATGTGAAGTTGCAGATATGTTTTTATTACTGTTATTTTGTAAGTGACAGGAAATCTCTTAACTGAGTTGACTTAATAGTCTTATTTGTAAACCCTCTAGAAAGGTAACATTCCAAATGAGTGTTTGAAATCCTTTGACAAGGTTACTTCTAACAAAGTGAAGATCCTAACAGATCTGAGGGAAATCCCTTAACTAGGTCACATCTAGCAATGTGTTTGTAATCTTTAACAGGATTTGCTTTTAACCGGGCATAATCTAGAAGAGTATATTTCTTAGTGGGTCCAAAATCCCACAGTGGTTTTTCCCTATTTGGGTTTCCACGTTAAATCTAGTGTTATGAGTGTTATGACGATTATGTGTTTATTAGTTTGCATGTTTAGCAATTTTTGGTTATATTGCTGAAGTATAAGTTACCGAGGCTGAATCTGTTAATTTTATGGAAGATTAAGTTTGTATGATTCACCCTCCCCTCTCATCTTATTAGCTATTGGCATTTGTACTTTACTTTTATTATCAGAACTTACAATTGGTATTAGAGATTTGGACTCCGGAAGAAAAGTTTAAATGTACTTGAGGCAAAGATCCGAAGATGTATGAAAGGGATGCACCGAAGCCAAACACGTCAAGTTTCTCCACATGGCAGAAAAGGATGAAGCTACATTTATCAAGAATTGGAGAATATGCAACATATTATCCAGAGAATGATTACATTGCACCAAGCACCAACCCTATGACCTTGGAAGAGATAAAGGAAAAGCAAGAACACATTCAAGCTATGATTGAAATAACATCAGCATTGACCGACTCAGAGTTTAATGATCTAGAAGGCTGCAATGATGCAAAAGCAATGTGGACTAAGCTCATTTCTATGTATGGCGGTGATGAACATGTTCAAAGAGAAAAAGTAGATAGTCTAAGAGGACAACTTGAATCCATAAGAATGAATGAAGGTGAGAACATAACCCAATATAGTACAAGACTAAAGGAGATTGTCAATCAAATTAAAGGAGCAAGAGGAACTATTGAAGAAAAGGATGTAACAAGTAAGTTGTTGAGAACCCTTCTACCTGCTTATGCTATTCGAGTCTCTGCAATCAATGGATTGAGGTTTGTACCTAATATGCCAGTTTCTTTGGATGCTACTATTGGTAAGCTACATGCATTTGAGTTAAGTAATTTTGATAACAGTGGGTCTTCAGTAAATAAATTAGAATCTGCATTCAGTTCTTTTCGTATTGGTGAATCTAATGATTACAATGATAGAATGAGTAAGTATTCTGAACGGAATCACGGTGGAGCAAGTGAAAGATTTTGTAAGAACATGGAAGAAGTACACAAACTATATGAGGAAATCAAGAAGCAAGAAGAGTTTGAAGCATTATTAGCCAGAAGGTTACTGAGAGGAAAAGGTAAGTATAAAGGAAAGCTACCTTTAAAATGTTTCAATTGTGATAAAATAGGACATATGGCTTCTAACTGTCCTGACAAAGAATCTAGTGAAAAGAGAGAATACCAAGATAACAGGCAAAAAGAAAACCAATATAGAGGACACCTAGACTTCAGAAGGAGAGATAGAAAGACATGTCTAGTAGCTGATGAGGAATCCAACGATGACAAATCTGATGAAACTAATACTGAGGAAGTTGTTTATGTGGCTATTAAAGATGGATCTGATGAAGAAAGGTATGAAGAAAAAGCCCTAATATCTCACATAAATAATAATGATTCTTGGATCATAGACAGTGGATGCTCACATCATATGACAAGTGATAAACACAAGTTTGTTAAATTAGAAGACTATGATGGAGGCTATGTAAGATTTGGTAATGATGCACCATGTCCGGTGAAAGGTAAAGGATCTATAACACTTCTTGACAATGCTAAATGTGATGATGTATACTAGGTTAAAGGTTTGAAATACAATTTGTTGAGTGTAGCACAGCTAAACAATATAGGATACCGAATAGAATTTCAGAAAGGAATTGTCAAAGTTCATGACAAGCATAGAAAGTTAGCTGCTACCGGGACACAAACAAAGGGTAATACATTTCATCTTGACTCCACTCAGAACAAGTGTCTTTATGCTAAGATAGATGATACCTGGTTATGGCATAAAAGATTTTGTCATGTAAATTTTGATAATCTAATCAAAATAAGTAAGAAGCACCGAGTAAGAGGTCTACCAAGTCTTGAAAAACTTGAGAATGCTATGTGTCAAAGATGCCAAATGGGTAAGATGACAAGATCAAGCTCTACAAGTAAGTCCTACACTTCTAAAGGAATTTTAGATCTAGTATACACTGATCTTTGTGGTCCCATGAAAGTTCAAATTTATTATGGTGATAAGTATTTCATATTATTTGTGGATGATTACTCAAGGATGATGTCAGTCACGTTTTTAAAAGAAAAATCAGAAGCTTTTCAAATGTTTAAATGATACAAGGGAAGAGTTGAAAATGAAATAGGAAGATAGCTGAAATGTCTTAGATCTGATAGAGGAGGAGAGTTCACTTCTGATGAATTTAACTTATTCTACAATGATCATGGTATAAAAAGGCAAGTATCTGCACCGAGAACACCTCAACAAAATGGGATAGCTGAGAGAAGAAACATATCAATAGTAGATTGTGCTAGAATCCTGATGATAGAAAAAAGGGTACCTCAAATATTTTGGAGAGAATCAATCAGCACTACAGTTTATACCCTGAACCGAGTTCAACTAAAGAAAGGAACTATGAAGACACCATATGAGATCTGGTATGACAAGAAACCTAATGTAAGTTATTTTAAAATCTTTGGAAGTAGATGCTATGTTCACAAATATGACAGAAATGGAAAGTTTGATCAGAAAAGTGAAGAAGGGACATTTCTTGGTTATTCTTCTAGAAGTAAAGCATTTAAATGTCTGATCAAATCATCTAACAAAATAGTGGAAAGTGCAAATGTGAAAATTGATGAATTTGCAGAAAGAAATGATGAAGGAAATTCCAAAGAACCGGAAGATTATGAAGAATTTGTTTATGTTTAACTGAGAAGTCCTACCGAGAAAGCTGCTAATGAAAATGAAGATAATGTCCAGTTACCAAGTGATGAAGAAGATCATACAGAGCCTACCGAGCCTATACTAGCCAAATATGTCAGAAGACATCATGCATCAAGTCAGATTATAGGAGATAAGGATGATCCAGTGATGACAAGGAACAAATTGAGACAGAACAGATGTCTGATATCTGAATTTGAACCGAGAATAGTGAAAGAGGCATTTAACAGTGAAGATTGGGTAAATGCTATGACAGAAGAGATTGATCAAATCAAGAAGAATGACACATGGACACTGATCCCAAGACCGAAGGACAAAAATGTAATCAGTACAAAGTGGATTTTCAGAAACAAGCTAAATGAAAAAGGTGAGGTCATTCACAACAAAGCAAGACTAGTTTGCAAAGGTTATGCTCAAGAAGAAGGAATAGATTATGGTGAGACCTTTGCACTTGTAGCTAGACTTGAGTGAGTAAGAATATTGTTGGCATATACTGCTTTCAAAAATTTCAAGGTATATCAAATGGATGTTAAATCTGCATTTTTGAATGGTATACTAGAAGAAGAAGTTTATATTGAACAACCTGAAGGATTTGTTGAAGACAGGAGTAAAGATCAGGTATGTAAACTAAACAAAGCTTTATATGGTCTGAAACAAGCACCTAGAGCATGGTATGAAAGACTGCACTCTTATTTGATCAAGATTGGTTTTATAAGGACAAGTGAAAACAACAATATGTACATGAAGAATGATGAGGACAATGGAATACTGATCTCAGCCATATTTGTTGATGATATTATATTTTGTGGAAATGACTCTTTATGCAAGAATTTTGGAAATGAAATGTGCAAAGAATTTGAGATGTCACTAATCGGTGAGATAAAATATTTTATAGGTTTATAGATACAGCAAATGAAAGATGAGATTTTCATTACTCAATCCAAGTACATAAAGGAAATCTTGAAGAAATTTGGAATGGAGGATTCTAAACCAGTAAGTAATCCTATGACTACTAACTGTAAACTATCAAAGAATGATGAATCTACATCTGTTGATGTGATACTTTACTGATCTATGATTGTAAAGTTGCAATATGTTGTGCATAGTAGACCAAATATAGCACATGTAGTAGATATTGTTGCAAGAGTCTCTGTAGATCCCAAGGAAACCCATATGACAGCAATCAAGAGAATTTTTAGATACCTGAGAGGCACTGAAGATTATGGCTTAGTATATGAAAAGAAGAATGATTTTGATTTAAAAGTTTATACTAATGCTGATTGGGCAGGCAACATAGATGATAGGAAAAGCACAAGTGGTGGAGCTTTCTTTTTGGGAGAAAGACTAGTGAGTTGGCTTAGCAAGAAACAAGGATGTATCTCACAGTCAACAACAGAAGCTGAATATGTTGCTGCAACATTGAATTGTACCAATATAGCATGGATCAAACAACTATTGGAAGGTATAAATGAGAAAGTTACCGAGCTAGTAACTATATTTTGTGATAATACTAGTACCATTAACATTTCAAAGAATCCAGTAATGCACTCTAAGATAAAGCATATATCTATAAAGTATCATTATCTCAGAGAAGAAGTTCAAGAGAAGAAAGTTGTGCTGGAATATATCAGTTCAAAGGAGCAATTAGCAGACATCTTCACAAAGCCATTGCCAAGGGACACTTTTGAGTATCTCAGAAGCAAGTTAGGGGTCTACCCCTATCTTCTACTCACTGACAAAGTTTGGTGAAAGTATCAATTCGATGAATCTACAGAATATTATGTGTGGATTGATGCTGATTTATGCACTTTAGAAGGTTTTTTGAAGTTGTGCAGGAAATAGTGAATAGAGACAAGTTGCCCTGACCGAGACTGAGATGATACATAGCAAGGCAAATCACTTCACAGAGGAAGAAATCATGATTTAGTTCTTTTACTTTTTGGCATTGTTGTCAAAGGGGAGAAGACTAAATGGTTGACTGGATGGTAAAGCCTTGAATAATAGAAGACTAATGAAACAGGGAGAAGATTGCAAAATAGAGAAGACTAAATGCAAGACAACAGCTCAAGGATAACAGGAGAAGTCTAACAACAATCTGAATCCGAATCAATTTGAATATCTTGTTGGTATTACCATTTAAAAGTTGGTTTTGCCATCAATGCCAAAGGGGGAGATTGTTGGCATTTCAGTAGAAAGAAAGATTGTTGATATTCATTAAGGATATTGAGAAGGTTGTTGGAGATTATTTGATATAACTGAAGAAGGATGATAACTATCTTTATAACATTATTTTTTCATTGATGTCAAGAAATTGATTTTCTGATTTAGTGTGATGTTGCCATATCTTGAGAAGATTGATTTGAAGAGAATTAAGATGTCGGTAAATGACACAGAAAGAATGCAATCAATAAGGGGAGAAATAAGTTATTCAATGGGCAACTATTACCGAGTTAGACAATGATGAGATCATGATATTTAGATGGTTTTGATATCCTACATATGTTGTTGATTGTAGGGTTAATACTATACTATGTCACCGAGCAAAGAACCTAGTCGGTAAACCCTAAGGAACCTAGTCGGTAAACCCTAAGGTTATCGATATCGGTTAATGAAGGCAGAATGTCTACCGAATAAAGTTTAGTATTTACCAAGTTGCAACCGAGTTATGACAAATCACATTGGATGGATAAAAGCATTATTTAATGAAGGACAATGATTAGCTGGAGATGTATAAATGATTGGTATGTCATGCATGAAGTTTGTTAAGGATCTATGGCAAAGGAAAATCAGCAGGAAGATCTACAGCGCAGATTGAACTGCAATAACCTTGTGCAAGTTCCAAGAAAGGAATGCAAGTCCCTAGGCAAGGTAAAACATTTTTAGATCCAAAGGATACATTGAACCTAGTCAAGTTTGAAGATCTGATAGCTAAGATTGATCATGGGAAATGTGATCAAGGAGATTAAGCAGTTAGCAATTGTTTATAAATAAGGAATTGTTGATAAACAATGTATGCGGGCAAGTGTAAGCACAAGGATGCTACATAGTGATTACCGAGCACAGAAGCTTGAAGACCTATTTGAATAATAGAGTAGGGAGCCCAGCAGAGCGACAAGATAAGTCCTGTGACTAGATTGTTTTGAGAAAATAAGAATCTTCTTTAGCATTTTAGATGTGAAGTTGCAGATATATTTTTATTATTGTTATTTTGTAAGTGACAGGAAATCTCTTAACTGAGTGGAATTAATAGTCTTATTTGTAAACCCTCTAGCAAGGTAACATTCCAAATGAGTGTTTGAAATCCTTTGACAAGGTCACTTCTAACAAAGTGAAGATCCTAATAGATCTGAGGGAAATCCCTTAACCGGGTCACATCTAGCAATGTGTTTGTAATCTTTAACAAGATTTGCTTTTAACCAAGCATACTCTAAAAGAGTATATTTCTTAGTGGGTCCAAAATCCCACAGTGGTTTTTCCCTATTTGGGTTTCCATGTTAAATCTGGTGTTATGAGTTTTATGATGATTATGTGTTTATGAGTTTGCATGTTTAGCAGTTTTTGGTTATATTGCTGAAGTATAAGTTACCGAGGTTGAATCTATTGATTTTATGGAAGATTAAGTTTGTATGATTCACCCCCCCTCTCTCATCTTGTTAGCTATTGGAATCTATACTTTAATTTTAGTATCAAAACTTATAGTGCTTCCTAGAACTGTTCGGGTGACAGAGATAGGTTATGAGGCTGATGTGAATATAATTGAAACATATGCCAAAGCCCTACTTGAAACCCCTAGAGAACCTAAGGAAAAAGTGTTTGGTAATGCTGAAACCATTGAAAGTGGTGTGCAAACACTAAAACAAAGGAATAAAAGAGAGAAATATACTAGGAGTGCAAATAAACAGGTGAAAGAGATCAAGGAAAACATAATGAATATCACTGGTATCAAAGAAAGTGATTTGGAAGGGTTACAACCGAAATCTCACCTCTCACTAGTTGGAACTTCATCAGAAAGTGAAATCCTTGCAGAGTTTAAAAGAGTAGATAGGAAGAGAAAACCTTTATTGGTACCCTCTCCTACACCTAAAAAGGCAAGAAAGAAACAACAAACAGTGAGGCCCCCAGCTAAAAATATGACACCAAGAAAGAGAAAGGAAAAACAGGTTATCCCTCCTCTTGAAAATCTTTTGAATGAAATAACAGATGATGGGATTTTTTCTAATGTTAGTAAATTATATGATACATTTACCAATGAAGAAAAGGAAAGCATAGAGAATAGCATCATCTTACACCTTGACATTTATAAGAAATTTTTGATAGAGGTTGTAGATGATTTTCCTAGTGATATTTATAGGCAACTAGATGCTAAAAGGTTGGCCATTATGGAACTAGATAAGAAAATAAAGATTAAGAAATTGCTAGTTGTTCACCTGGTTAAATCAATGGAAGAAATTGATGAGTTGATTAGTGAAGCTAACATAACAATATTTTCTAGTGGTCACTGGCATGTAAGTCTAATGGCCGGCAGGGTTAATGAGATCACAGAAGAGACAATAGATAAATGGGACATCTTCTTTGTGGAGTAAGAGAAGCAAGAAGAACTAAATAGACCAAAAACTTTTAAGGTATACCAAAAGGATAAGGATAAGGGAAAAGGCAAGGTAGGTGGACTACCTACCATAAAAGTAATAGACAATTTTCCACCTCCTACTGTTACTCCACCAGTTCAGATAGATGCAACACCGGCTACTGAGGATGTGGAGACTCCAAATGAGGATACAAATCCTGAGTCTGAGATCCTATACACAATGAATATTGATACTCAGGAGGTCAATATTATGGTTGATAAGGAGACCACTGGTGAGAAGAAAGATGTGGCAACTAAGCCACCAGCTGAAAATGTTGAGGTAGAGACACATGTAGAAAAAATAGTGGAACATATTGAAATTGGGGTTAGTGAAATGGTGACTGATACCATTGATACAAACATTGAAAAAAATATAGATGAAATACCAACTACAGAAAATATAGAGAAGCCTATTGAGTTACTTTTAGTGGATAGTGCTAAGGTGCAGATAGATAAACCGACAGTGGATGCCACTAAAAAATCATCAGAGGCATCGACTGATATCACTGAGAAACCATCAGAAAAACCGACAGAAGAGAGCATAGAGAAACAGTCTAAGAAATAGGTAGAGAAACTAGTTGAGGAAAAGGTTGAGTCACATGTACATATAGAGACAGTGCCACCGAAAATAGCTGAGAAGCCTAAACCTTTACTGATAGAAATGTAGACACAAACTGACCTACCAGAGGTCAAGACAAGCAAAGAGGTTACTCACACCGATAACATGGAGATTGTTAAGGTAGTTGGACAATCATCTGGAACTTGCATGATAGAATTTAGTCCAGCAAATGTGAGTGAGGTATTATTAGATTCAATTAAGAAAATCATAGATTGTAATGTATTAGCATATAAGGCTATAGATGATACCATTCCTATTCTTAAATTAATTGCACCCAAGTGCAATGTAGAAAATAAAGATTATTTGAGTCAATTAGACACATTGTCTAAGTACATCACCAACAACATATTGACTGTTGATCAAATAAATGAGGAGACATTTAAAGAGAAAATGGATAAGGAAAAAGAGAAATTCTTTGATGAGACAATAAAGAAGTGCATGGGACACATTGATACCCTCTTACTAACACTGAGTAAAATAGTAATGGAGTTTAAAGAACTGTATAGAGATACATGTAAGACTAATCTTTTGACAGTGGATATTGATAAGGAGATCAAGAAAGTGCAAAAAGAAAAAGATGATATAGCTGACAATATCATTGGTTCATCTGAACCAATATCAGTTATAGAACAGGAGATAGCTGGATTTGAGGAGAAAATTGAAAAATTGGAAAAGGAGAAGGAAAGAATAAAAGGAAAAGCAAAAGAACTTAAATGTAAACTCAGTCCTAAGCTGGATAACCTCATCTCTTTAAGGAAATAGATCTCAGAAGCACTTGTACAAGGACAAAAAACACTAGAAGAGAAAATGCATCATCTCACCGGTACCATTCAAAGAAGAGAGGTAGCATTGAAGGATAGCAACAAATTTACTCAGAGCCTGAACTTGCTATTAGCAGACCTATTTCAGATTATAACCAACTCATTACAAGGCTAAAGCTGAAACTACACTTAGTTGACATTTTGACAGCCTTTGTCATTGATGTCAAAGGGGGAGTAGTAGAGAAGAGAAAAATGATTGACTTAGGGATCATCTGCTCAAGGGGAGCACACAGTTTTGGTAAGATTTTTGGACTTCAATTTTTGGATACAATTTTGAATTTTTCTCATGGGTGTTGCCATCAATGTCAAAGGGGGAGATTTTTGGCATTTCACACTCCAATGAGAATTGTAGGTAATTTAAGGTATTGTCATTGATGGCAACCTTTCAATCTTATGGCACCGACACTGACAAACTCTACACCAGTAGATAGTTCACCGGCAGTGAGAAGAATGTTTATCGGCACCCTAGCCGACATGATTTTGATTATTGTATATTGTATTTAATTGTAATATCTTTTTGTAAGACGACATGGCATATTGTAATAAAACTCATATATGAGTATGAGATCTTGTAGATCATTTTGTAGAGAGATGATAGGATGGATTTGTAGAGCGAATATTAAGGCAGATTTTGGAGAAAGGTTTATGGTTATTGTATGAGCTTAAACCGATACTGAACCTGGCATAGCAGATTCTTTTTGTAGCAGTACATCATATTGGATTTCCATAATCCATTTTTGTAAGTCAGTGAGACTTCCTTTTTTATTTGAGTAGTGAGCTCTAGGCAGTTGGCCTTCCTGCATGTGGAGGCACACTATTGTAATTAATATCCATTCATTGGCCAATGAGTGAATATTGTGGGTCACAAATCCCACCAAGGATTTTCCCACATCAGGTTTCCTCGCCAAAAATCTTGTGTTATGGTGTGATTTATATGTTGTGTTTATTGTTCATATTTACTGCATTAATTCTTGTTTACCGGTACATTGTTTTGGAATGCAAATTACTTAATAAGTTCAAAAAATCTGTAAAATGGTTAGATACTGATTCACCCCCCCCCCCTTCTTAGTATCTTTGGGAATCCTAACAAGAGTGGTGTAACTCTATGGTTACTGGGTGGTTAGGGTAAGAAGTTTAGCTATATATTTCTAGAATAAGACTTTAAAAAGGTTCGAGAAATTTTGAGAAAAATTAGCAGTCTTTGTTTTAGGTATTGTGGATTTTCAATGAAGGATTTTATCAGTGAATAAAATTAGACATTTTCATTAACTTCCAAATCTATGTATTTGAAAGCAAAAAGAAGAATCTCTGTTGGAATATATCTATTTGTCTAGAATTTGTTGCTTCTTTGATTATCCACTTTTCATGTGTCTGTGAATGAATTTGATAAGTAATTATTTCGTTAACTTTGTGTGGATGTTCTGATTCCCTTTGTCCTTTAAGACATGAGAGAGACTCAATTAGAATCCATGATTTTATTATTTTTTTAATTAAAAATTCTGAGAAGTGAAGTTATTCTGATTGTAAATCTACGGGTTTACATATAGAACATTTATCTTCTTAGCATTCATGTGGTGTTGACTAGTGAATGTGAAATGCCTTTTGTCACTTTCTGGTTAAAAGTGAATTTACTAGTTGTGTATGTTTAAAAATTCATTGATCATACGAGAAGTTGCACCCTTATGGAGAGGGTAAAATATTCATTGGATTACCCAATTGTTGGTTCTATTTGTCTTTGTCAAAACTAAGGGCATACATGAGTCATTTATCATAAGAAACGCTAAATCTGTTAACCAACACATATGATGATAATTTAGTTCTCTCGTTCATTCATAGTTATGATTGACCCTCTCCCAACATTAATCTCAGTAATGTGGGCACATTGGTGCAAAATGGGAATATGGACACTTCTTTCAAGGATCTCCCTCCTAAATATGAATCTTTGGAGAATTGTGTCCCTTCTTCTCCTACAAAGTACCTCCCTCATAAGGACTATTTGGTGCAAGAGGATGATATTATGGTTACTTATCCTAGTGATACCGTACCTTCTTTTCATGATCTTCCCTCTAAAGATGAAGCATTAATTACATGTGATAGTCCCTTTTCTAATGAGTGTCTTGAACATAAACGTACCTTAGAACAAGAGGATGATATTATTTCTCATCATAATTCTCTCTCTCCCAAAAATCAAGAGCCTAACAAAAATCAAATCAATTCCATTCATGTTCCTACAAAACAAAGATTCTTCCTGAATATCATGTTGTGCCTTACACATATACTAATGAGGTAGTTGATGCGAACATAAGTGAAGCATCATATGCTTTCTTAGTTCCTACGATCCTTTCTTGAATTCACTCAAATACCCCATCTCCTACCAAAGAAGATCCTAAAGAAGAACTCTTGGAGGATGATTGGGGGTCCTTAGCTTTCACTCCTACCTTGTCTAGAAAGTCTAAGATGCCTCAATTTCACATTCCAAATTTTTCTCTTAACATAAATCTTGAAATTGATTGGGCCTCTTTAAAATTCAATCCAATTCCCCATAAGATTGAACCTTCTTTTGAACATACACCTGGATGCAATGGACAAATGCTTGAATGTGAGCGACAAAGTCATGAGAAAACACACTTTCCTTTGTCAACATCTTCTTCTCCATTGTCTTGTAAATCCACACCTTCTCATTCTAATTTTGAATTACAACAAGAAAATGTGTTGACAAATCTTCTAAATTCCAACAAATTTCCTCTTTGCCCTAAAAGAAGAAGAAAACATAAACAACATTCTCAAAATTCTTCTTTTTGTGAATATCATAAAACTCATGGTCATTCTACTAATGAGTGTCAAGCTTTGAAAATACAAATACAAAATTGCATTGATTCAGGCATTTTTAAAATAACATCTGACAATGAATGGCATATTCATCACAATCATTTAAAATAAAATTCAAGTTCCTATTATGTTTCTCCTCACTATGTGACATAGTTAACCTACCTATTGGGTGCTCCTTGTCATTCATGGTGGTACAATTTCAGCTGCAATCATACTTAGTGAACAACATAATAGTCTATTTATTTTTGCCTCTATTCTTGTGGGGCAAGAATATTTATTTTCCTCTTTCTAGGGTTTCACTATTTTTTTCATGGAGTACATTATTCATAAACTTGATGTCCATTCTTGCATGGATTTTTCCTTCATGTGAACGCATGTCTATTCCATGAGTGGGATCTTCTCCTTGCTTGAAACGATACATCTATTGTGAATAATCTCTATTTAGAGAATTTTTGTGAACCTTCTTCTCCTTTCTCTGTCTTTGACAATTACCTTGTATATTGTGTTATTCATAACTTGATGTCCTTTCTAGAATAGAGTATTCCTTCATGCGAGTACATGTATGTTTCGTAAGTGGGATCTTCTCCTATCTTGAAACGATATGTCTATTATGAATAATCTCTTTAGAGGACTTTTTTGAATCTTCTTCTTCCCCTTTCTCTCTCTTTAAAAATTACCTCTTTTATTGTGTTATTCATAACTTGATGTCCTTTCTTGAATGGAGTTATCCTTCATGAAAGCACATGCATGATCTTCGGTTAGGATGTATTCCTTTCTTGAAATGGTGCGTCTTTTATGAGAAATATCTCTCTAGAAGTTGTATAATTCTTCTCATTGTCCTGCACGGGGGGGGAAATGATCTCTCTCCCTCTCTCTTTCTCTAAGGATCCACTATTCCCTATTGTGTGGATGGTGTGAGCTTTATTACTTAATGTTATTCCTTATGTGAAATTGTTGGTTGTTTTCTCAAGGATACTCTCTTATACAAGAGATGTAAGCCCTTGATTACAACCTCTTTTAACACTTGGTAATGTACATCTATGATAAATTCACCCATCCCTCTTGGGGATAAATGTGAGTCATCCTTCATCAAGAATCCCTTTCACCTAGGCATAGGAGGAAGGATTGCATTCTTTTTCTCTTCTTTGTTCTAGAAGATGTTATATTTCTCTAAGACAACTCCTCTTGGGGGTAGATATCTTTTGAAAAAAGATCTCTTCTCCTCCAAGGATCACCTTGTTGGAATTATGTTGTCATTGATGTCAATCAATATAGAAGGACAACCGGTATAGGAGTATTGTTGACATGAAGTCATTGATTTCAACTAGTGCTGCAGATCACTGGTAAAGAAGAAGAATGCCATTCACATGAATGACCACTAGATCTACTACTATCCAAGTTAGTGTTTGACTTGTGTGGAAGAGATGACTAATAGTGAATGTTCCCACACCGTATCACATGTTCATGTTTGAAGATATGTTGCACAAACAAGGAAGCCACATAAGTGCCTTGCAGGATGCAGATGCCAAGGACTCACTCCCACTGGTAAGTGGCCATTATCTCCTATTATGAAAATTATGCATCTTAATTTTATGAGAAAAGGAATAAGAGGTAAAGGCAGGTGTTTGAAGGATCACACTAGATCTACTGGTGAATCAAAGGAATGTCTCAAGTGCATGAAATCAGGGATATGCACTAGACAGACATGGAAGGCATGTTAAGCCACTGTGAAAAAAAAGGAAGAGTAGAGAAGTGATGAGTTTGTCACCTTGAAAAATGGGCTAAGATGATGTTCATAATGATGATGATGAAAGGAATCACAACAGTTGCAGAGAGAGAGTGCAACCACTATGCAGATTTCTTAGATGGAATCAGTTGAAGGTTGTTGACATGGTATCATCGGGATGGCTACGGGTATGCATGAGACCGGTAAGGAAGAAAAGAGGCTAAGAGATGTGCTCCTACCTAATGAGGATGAGCATGCTATGGATAGGCATGTTTGGTGACCAGTCAAGGTGTTCCACCGGTAGATCAACAAAGTGCAGACATGAAAGGTATGTTAGGGTATCAAGCGGATCCGAAGCAAATATGAACTAACAGTTATATGTAGATTTAAATACAAAAGATAAAGGAATAAAATAGGACACAGATAACACAAAGATTTAATGTGGTTCACCCAAAATGGGTTATGTCCACCATACATAGCCATACAATCTTTCTTATTATCTAGCAAAAATAGTACATCAACCTTACAATGCCTTAAGCATCCCAGCCACTTATAACATGCATTTTTAGGGAAAAAACAAAGTCGGCCTTTTTAGGGTTTTATTACAATGTCAGTTTTCATCAAAAAAATACCCAAAATAAAATTTCTCGACGGCTCCTGCCCCCGAACCCCCGCTTTTCTCGGGGGCTGCCGCCCCCGAACCCCTACCCGGGGCCCAACCTGACCCCAGACCCCAGCGAGAATATGTGCTAAGTGTACAGTACTTTGCTAATCAGTCACCACATTTCAACAATCTCCCACTTGGAGACTGATCAGGCTCTACACCGAACAATCTCTCACATGGAGACCGATACTACATGACACCACTATACATGCAACATTCGCTGGATAAAACACTAGTACTCGACTAGTATAAATTCCACAATTATCAATCAAGAAGACCAACAGAAACTGATGAAGAAATCAGCTTCTCCTATGGAACTGCCTTCGTGAACATATCGACAGGATTCTCACTTGTGTGAATCTTCTTAAGCTGTAACTGACCCTCCTCCAAAACAGTCTGGATGAAGTGAATGTGCTTTGTCCTTGAATGAAAAGCAGAGTTCTTCACAAGATGAATGGCACTCTAGCTATTAGTATACAATGGGCTATCCTCCTGTGTCTGACCCAATTCCTCCAGAAAACATTGTAACCAAATCATCTCCTTGCTGGCTTCTGTAGTAGCAACATACTCAGCTTTAGTGGTTGAAAGTGCAACAGCCTTTTGTAGCCTAGAAATCCAACTGATTGTAGTTCCCCCTATAGTAAATACATACCCTATAGTACTCCTCCATAAATCAATATCACCTACCAGATTAGAGTCAACAAATCCACTCAGAGAAACATTAGATCCTTTGAAACATAATGCCTTCATAGTAGTTCTTTTCAAATACCAAAAAATCCATTTCACAGCATTCCAATGTTCCATACCCGGATTACTCATAAACCTGCTCACAACTCCCACTACATGTGCAATATCTGGCCTTGTGCATACCATTGCATACATTAGACTACCAACAGCTGATGAATATGGGATGTTAGACATTTTCTTTACCTCTTCCTGTGCCTTTAGGCACATCTCCTTAGTCAATTTGAAATGACTAGCCAAAGGTGTACTAACTGCTTTTGAATCCTGCATTTTAAATATTTTCAACACCTTCTTTATATACTCACTTTGGGATAAATTCAAGGTTCTATTTTTCTTGTCCCGTGTAATCCTCATACTGAGAATTTGCTTAGCTGCACCCAAATCCTTCATAGCAAATGACCTGGCTAATTTCTGTTTAAGATCATTTATATGTTGCATGTTAGACCCAGTAACAAGCATGTCATCAACATAAAGAAATAGGATAATATAACTGCCATTATCAAATCTCTTAAAATATACACAATGATTAGAATGACATCTATGATAACCGTGTTCAGCCATGAAACTATCAAATTTTAAATACCATTGTTGGGGTGTTTGCTTTAGGCCATACAAACTTTTCTTCAACTTGCACACCAAGTTCTCCTTACCTTTGACCTCATATCCTTGTCATTGCAACATGTAAATTTCCTCCTCCAAATCTCCATGGAGAAAAGCTATTTTGACATCTAATTGTTCAAGATGTAAATCATTTGTAGCCACAAGACTAAGTACAGTTCTAATTGAAGTCATTTTTACAACTGGGGAAAATATTTCATCATAATATATACCCTTTTTCTGTGCAAAACCTTTTACCACAAGTCTGGCCTTATATTTTTTCTGACCTCCTTCCTCCTCCTTCAGCCTATAAACCCATTTGTTAGGCAAGACTCTTTTTTCTGCAGGTAAAGGGACTAAGTCCCAAGTCTTATTTTTCATCAAGGAGTCCATCTCCTCTTTCATGCCTAGCTCCCACTGTTGTTTGGCATCTACTTGCATTACTTCTTCATATTCTTCTAGTTCACCAGAATCCGTTAATAAAATAGAATACAAAGAAGGAGAAAATCTTTTAGGGGGTCTACTTGACCTCGTAGAACGTCTAACTCTTGTAGGAGTTTGTGGAAAAATTTGTTGTTGCTGAGCATCAGGTACTTGCGGCATTTCATTTTCAGGAATCTCATCCAACACCACATATTCTTGTTTATCCTGTTCATGCTTCTTTTCCTACATTTTTTCTTTATACATGACCTTCTCATTGAATATAACATCTCTACTTCTAATTATTTTCTTATTTTCAAAATCCCATAACTGATAGCCATATTCATCTATCCCATATCCAATGAAGGTACATTTCTGAGATTTAGCATCAAGCTTGGTTCTATTTTCTTTATCAACATGGACAAAAGCTTCACAACCAAAGATTTTCAGAAAAGAATAATTTACCTTTTTACCATTCCATGCCTCCTCTAGAATACCACCATCTAAAGGGGTTGAAGGTCCTCTATTTATCAAATAGATAGCAGTATGTACAGCATTTGCCCAAAAATGTAAGGGCAATCCAACATGCAATCTCATGCTCCTTGCGCGTTCCATGTTAGTCCTATTCATTCTCTCTGACACACCATTTTCCTGTGGAGTTCCTAGAACTATCTTATTCTTTTGAATCCCATTTAAGGAGTAGTAATCTTCAAATGTTTTGCTGCAATACTCACCTCCATTATCCGATTTGAGACACTTCAACTTTTTCCCTATCTCATTCTCAACCAAAGCTTTCCATTTCTTAAAAGTTTCAAAAACATCTGATTTTTGTTTTAGGAAATTTACCCATGTTTTTCTGGTTGAGTCATCAATAAAAATAACATAATAACAAGATCCACCAAGAGATGATACCTGAGACGGTCCCCATACATCTGAATGTACAAGCTCTAACTTCTCACTCTTCTTCTCTTTCCCAACCTTGAGAAATCTGACTCTTTTCTGTTTACCATAAACACAGTTTTCACAGAACTCTAAATCAATCTTCTTTAGTCATGGCAATAGATTTTTGGAGTGAAGGGTTTTCATCCCTTTCTCACTCATGTACCCAAGCCTATGGTGCCACATTATCAAATCTGTTCTTGCAACAAATATTGTTGTTGTCCCTGCAGTAACTTTATCTATAGCAACTAGGGTAGAGTAAGTGTTACCTGTACACAGATATAATGTGCCTACCTTCACACCTTTAGCTATTACTAATGATCCTTTACTGACCTTCCACATACTGTCTGAGAGGGTAACTATGCAACCTTCACTACCTAGTTGCCCAATAGAAATTAAATTTCTTCTTAAATTAGGAACATGTCTTACCTCTTGTAGAAACCAATCACTTCCATTCTGCAACTTGATCTTTATCTTTCCTTTTCCAACAATTTGACAGGGCTCATCATCACCCAAATATTCCTATCCAAAATCACCTTGAACATAATCTAGAAAATATTTTCTATGGGGTGTAGCATGAAATGAAGCCACAGAATCTATTATCCAGGAATCATTAACATTATCCAAACATAAGATTAAAGCATCTTGTAAAGTATTACTTGCAATATTAGCTTCCTTACTGTCATTTTCATTTTTGTCTCCTTCTTTGTTTTTCCAAGACCAACAGTCTTTCTCTAGATGACCAGGCTTTCCGCAGTACTAGCAATCTTTCTTTCCTCTAGATTGAGAGCGTAATTTCTTTGACTTCCCTCGTGACTTCTCATTCCCAGGGCCTTTTCCTCTTTCCTTTGATCTTCCTCTATTCTCCACATTCAAAACACTACCCGATGATGTTGGAGTCTCACCTGTTCTTTTCCTTCGCATTTCCTTGCTTAGGATAACACCAACAGTATCATCAAATACCAAAGTATTTTTACCAGAGATAGAGTTACTTACAGCCATAATCAAGCTATTCCAGCTTTTTGGCAAAGAACATAAAATCAAGAGAGCCCTAACCTCTTCTGCAAAGGTGATTTTTATCGAAGACAGTTGACTGGTAATTGTATTAAATTAATTTAAGTGCTCTGCTACAGATCCTCCCTCACTCATTTTCAAATTAAACAAATGCTTCATAAGAAATACCATATTCGAAGCCGAGGGTTTCTCATACAACTTTGCCAATGTCGCCATCAAATCTATAGTCGGTTTTGCTTCTGTTATATTGAATGCTACAGACGGTGCAAGGCACAACTGAATGGATCCCAGTGCCTTTCTATCTAAAATGTCCCACTCTTCATCTGACATTATGGTCACTTTCTTTGCCTTTCCTTCCAATGGCCGCTATAAATCCTTTTGATACAGGTAATCCTCCATCTGCATTTTCCATAACTGATAGTTCTAGCTGTTAAACTTTTCGACCTTGAATTTGGAATCCTCCATTGCTTCCACTCAAATCTGAGAGTCCTACCAATTTATAGTAAAACCTCACTCTGATACCAATTGTTAGGGTTTCAAGCAGATACAAAGCAAATATGAACTAACAGTTATATGTAGATTTAAATACAAAAGACAAAGGAATAAAATAGGACACAGATAACACATAGATTTAACATGGTTCACCTAGAATGGGTTACGTCCACCATACACAGCCATACAATCTTTCTTATTATCTAGCAAAAATAGTACATCAACCTTACAATGCCTTAAGCATCCCAGCCGCTTATAACATGCGTTTTTAGGGCAAAAACAAAGTTGGCCTTTTTAGGGTTAGAGAACCAGCAGAAAAGAAGGACTGGTTGAGTGTTTTGTCGGTGATCCTATCTGAACCGAAACAAAAGTCCAAGATAAGGTGGATGTCGATAAAGATGCCACGTGGAGTCAAGGTGATGGACATGCATGCAGAGGTAGATGGAGTGTGCACCGAAGAGGTTGTGACAGAGTTGGTCAAAATTAATTTTAGACCCCGTAAATCATGGGATGTGTTGCAAAGGTGTGCGGCTTGAGGAAGGTTGAATGGATGGGATGCATTGATTGATGTAGAGTATCCAGGTGCAGAATGAGATTGGTGATGAAATCTGCAGAACCATTTATGGTGATTGATCTTGTGTCTCACCGACTGACTGTCTGTGTTTACTAAACATTGCAAACATGTATTGGAAGGAACATTAATAGCGATGATGTGTAGATAGTTGTCATGGACCTCAGATCGAATGAGATTTGATTGGATTTAATGTGCCTAGTGAACAAATGGAAGAAACCCTAAGGCACCAAGTTTGAATGTTTCTTTTGGCGGGAAATTCTAAATACAAATGTGTAGGCCAAAGACAAATTGGATGATGCCTAAGAGAGAGATGATTCCAAGTGATGCACAAGTCCAAATAGAAAAGTAGATGATGTTTGATATCTATAGAGGATCATAGAGATCGAGTAGTAGGGAGACAACTAGTAATAGGTTTTGGTGAAAGTTTAACTGGTGAGGTTAAAGGAACTGTAAAGAAGTAGAATGGGAGAGTGTTGTTGCATTTTAGAAGAAAGCGGTCAAGTACTCAATGAGTATCAGAAGAGAGACTCAGTGTGAGAGAGAACCAGGTTGAAAGAATCAACTGGGAATAGTGAGGAACTGGTAGTCTGCAAGTGATTCTGTGAGAGAAGTATACCGGTGGTTACTAAACTGGCAGACAAGAGCCAAAGAAGATTGCGGATAAGGCAAGCTGAGGACCGACAAGAATCAGATGGTAGATATTTGACTGAGTTATCAAGACCAGCGGTGGAGAGTAGCAAAGAAGTTGAGAGAAGAGAAAACTAGCAAAGAGAACTGATAGAGAGAGAACCAATAGAGAAGGAGAAGAGGTTGAACTGATAAGGTTGCGGTAGTGAGAGGGAGAGAAAGAGAGAACCGACAGTGAACCAGATACAAGATCGAGTAGAGAGATTTGAAGAAGAGTTACAAAATCCATTTGTAACAAGTCTATTAACTTGTAAATGATTATGTTTTGTATTCACTGAGTAGGAGCTCGATGCAGGGTTTGTAGCTCCCTAGGTTGGTGCCCTAAATCAGGGATTGGTGCTCCTTAGGTTGGTTCCCTAAAATCAGGGGTTGGTTCTCCTTGGGTTGGTGCCCTAAATATTGTAATCAGGGATCCATTGTAAGGCTAGATTGGAGCAGTAGACTCTAGTTGCATTTCTCACCAATGTTTTTTCCCATCTTGGCTTTCCTTGTATATGTTGGTTTAATGTGATGTTCCTTTATGTGTGAATGCATTTGTGATTAGTCTCCCCACTAACCGGTAAGTCTGCATTGAGTTAGATATGATAAATGATATGCACACAAAAGATAATTAAAGGGAAAATATTGAGAGCAACTGAGTCACCCCCCTCTCATTGGTGCATTGTGTCTAACAATTGGTATCAGATCCTAGGTTCCCACTTTATAAGCTTTCTCTAGCTTGGGTACATTATGGCTTAAGGACACAATGGTCTGTTTAGTGTCAATCTTAGCTTCAATGTTTAATGGGTCTAACTATTCCATTTGGAGTTGTAGAATGGAAATTCACTATCTTCTCTAGGGTATGATGTTTGGATGTGTGTTGTAAATGGTTACCCTAGTAAAGTCTATCCTCCCACCAATTCTAATACAAAAAGAAGAAACTAGTGCAATGAAGCAACAATGAAGGCTATACTCAGTGGACTATCTAGTGATGTCTCCTCATAGGTGGACAGATGCAGATCAATAAAAAGATTATGGGAGAGATTGAAGAAGCTCTATGGAAATGAACCCACTACTGTAGAACCGACTTGTGATGATAAGATGAGAAATTCATCTCATGCATCTGTCGAGGATGAAGGCAGATCTGCTAGGAGTCACAACATTGATGAAGAAGGAACCCACCTCTTCATAGCTCAAGAATCAGAAGATGAGAGGCACACATCTGAGAATGATCATGCCAATCACTCCTACTAAAAAGATGTTTTTGGAAATGATAGTGAATGTGAAGAGGAAGAGGAAGCAGAAGTTGATCTTGAAGAAGAGCTTGTAAGTCCACTCAAAGAACTTAGTAGAGTTAGGAATGAGTATAAGTTATTCAACAATGTTGCAATAGTGGAGCAAAACTAGTTGATAAAATGCCTTGAAGAATCTGAGAGATTTATCTTAGAGTTAAAGACTCAAGAAGAAGAAACCAAGGAGTTTTGTTGTAAAGATCTAGCATTTGAGCTAGAGGTAAAGGATAAACAATATCAGCAGCTTCTTGGAGAAATGGAGATTCTCTTAAATGACCTTGAGAACTATTAGGATGAGCTCAAGATGAGAATATGGTTTGATGGCAACAATCATGCCATGGACAAGATGTTGAAGAAGCAAAATAATTCCAAGGATACTAGAGGATTAGGAAGTGGTGTCGATGAATGCTCCACTAGCAAGAATGTACCCCACAATGACATTTTGTTTGTCTCCTCAAATGGAGAAAACAAGGATTATACCTTCACAGTTAGAAATTCTCCCCGGAAGAAGGTTGATCTAACCACAACCGGTGAAGACTGGCAAACAATAATGAAGACCGGTGTTGCAAGAAGGAGAAACAATGTAGATCCCAAAGGAAAAGGGAATATGGGAGAAGACAACTTCACCAGAAGTAGGAACTTGAGAAGACAATAAAGAATACCTCCTACTGGTAGAAGACAAAGAAATGCTACTGCCCACATGTCAAGACAAGTATGGGAGAAGAGATCAGATGGAAGAAATGCAAAGAATGGACTACCCAGGAAACATTCTCAAAGAAGGAGAAGTGGAAATGCCAGACCAGTAAGATCTCCTCATGCATGACATAATAATTTTATAAGTCATATGCCATCCTTCTCTGGTTATTACTTTGCATGTAATGGTCATGGCCATAGGGCAGAAGAATGTAGAAAGGGATTTAGAAAAAACAATCTAGGATCTCATAGATATCATGCATATGAGAAAAATGTATCTAGGAGTAGATACATGCATATTCCCTCTCCCAGTTATGCAAATAATGTTTGTTACAACTGCAATGGAATTGATCATAGAGAGTTTGAATGCAGGAAGAGGAACTTGCAGTCATATAGAGGTCGGTATAGAAACTATTCTCTATATAGAAGTGGATAAAGAGCATATGGAAGTCAGAGGCTTGCATGGAATCAAAGGAGAAATGTCCTTGCAGGATCAAGAGGTCCACAGGTTTTGGTTGTCAGTCATGGAAACATGACCAGAAGAAGATGGCCAAACATGGTATATTAAGAGATTCCCCAATCATGAAGTTGGGATGGATGATGTGTGCTACTATAGCACTACTTCCGGTTATGATGTAGAGTCCAGCAATGAGAGGACCCATTAGCAAAAGAAGGTAAGACTTGCTCCCATGACTGAAAATGGGAAGAAGAATGAGATCAAGTAGGTGTAGAGGAAGAAGACCATGGACCGTCAATGTGCATTCAATGCACAGGTGATATCTCCTAAGGCTTAAAGGAGATGCAGGATCTCAGGTTCAATAACATATCGACTAGATCATTCACCCCCTCGGTTAAGAAGGGCACTTGGAAGAACAAGATGTTGTCGGTATGAAGGATGGAAATGAGAAGATAAGTGTGTGTAGTGGTTGCCTTGGCTACACACCTAAAGATTAGAGTTGGATCACTACTACATGTATCAATGGATAGAAATTAACAATTAAAATTAGATACATAGTGACACAAAATGTCAAGAGTCAGAGGAAGGTTCTCTGGTAGTGATGATGAACTAGCACAAGAAATCGGTATGTGTAGGATATTACCAAAATGGATGCTAACAAGTACTTCAAGGTTATGTAAGACAATGAGGTTGGAGATCATTGCATTAGCCCCGATAACATGGAATGGGAATTTATGTCCTAGGTGGTGTTGATGAACACTTGAATGACATATGTTATCCCGGTTGTTGATTATGTATGTATACATCCCTTGAGGGCTAACCGGTTTAACTCTTGGCATGATGATGGCATTGTATGGCATTGTGTACATCTAGGATCATGTCATAGGTTATGGTGGATATAATATGTGAGGCCCTACCCCGACTCATCCTAGCATTTCAGTGATTTTCATGTTGAGACTATTATGGATGCTTTATTTTTATGCATTATGGATTTAGAACTTATATGATTCCATGATTTGGATAACATTGATATATATTGATGCTTCATTTCTATGCATTATAGATATAAAACTCTATATGATTCTACAATAGGATAAATTTGTGATGATGTATGTCATTATTGAATTTGCAGGAGTTTACTATGATGATAGAAATAGGGTGCATGTCTTATGTATGGATCAAATTTATGAGGATTATGATAATTACTTATGTGGATTTATTTTGATACAAGATATATTGGTTTTGTTTAATGTCAATTGTATACAGAGTGTTTGACGTGTATTCTTATTCATGTGTTTAAATATTATATGAGGTTATGTGGAAGTACTAATGTGTAATTGAGATGTGTAGGGAAAATTATCCATGTGACAATGGAAATATTATGGAGAACCAAACCTAGACCTATGTATGTTCATAAAACCAGGGGTTGTCTATTTGGAGAGACAACACCTCGTATGTATCGTATTTTATTTGTGAAAGTAAATGATGCATGTGTGTTAAATTCAATTTATTAATTTGTGTAAATCCAACAAGAGACAAATTTCATGTGTAATTTTGTAACGTATTTTATTGTGTCACTTGACACGTGTTGATTTATGTCTTGATTTTTGACTTGTCTCTTGGAGGGAGTTGTTTCAACCATAGCTTTTTCAAACATTTGAATGTGGTTCTAAATTTTCCTTGGGTAGAGAGTCTTTGGAGTGGTCAACATAGGTTTGACCCGAAATTTAACTTCAGATGGGTTTATAATGGGTCAAAAGGACTCCTAGGGGTAGTTTAAAGGTGTTTCCTAAAGTCCATAAGGTATACCTATGGGTTAGGAGTGTTTTTAGGCATGTGTCTACTCCCATGTGACTGTTTAGTCACCTCAAAAGGTAGGTTTCTTAAGGTGAACAAAAATTGGAATTAGAAGGTGCCATCTAGGTTAGATAACCTTCCTTTTTGATGAGAGATCCTTTTTCCACTTTTTCTTACTTTTTCCTTTTTCAGTTTTAGAAACCTGTGAGAACTCTCACTGAGGTCTTCTTAGGCAAGGATAAGAGATTTTGTGGGTAATCACCCACTCTCCATTTTTTGAGATCATGCATTTTTTAAAAATACAGTTTTGGGATAGAATTCTGGCTAAGTGTAGAAGGAAGATTTGTGGATTTGGGCTGCTCATCCTCAAACTAGTTCTAGCAAACCTTTGGGCAGATTGAAGGTTGGTTCATCTCCTTCTTTTTTTTTTTTTTTTAAGTTGCATGTTTATGTTGGAAAGATTATTTGAATGAAAAAGTTGTTGTCTTGTATTTTCTTTTGTAAAAATTATTATGCGACCTTTCTTTTATTCTTTTATGCATCTCCTATAATTTGGGAGTAACCAAGGCCTTCTACTCTTGGGAGAGTAGGATGGCCTTGCGAGTGGTAGGAGTTTGACAACCCTCGAGTGAGAGGCTCTTGTTATGAGAGTGATCTCAACGGGTGTATATGTGACCCTTGCTGCATGGCATGGTTTGTGAATTTGGGGGTCATAAGGGGAGAAAGTATGGCAGGAATGCCTTGGGGTCATAAGGAATGTGGGGTTAATGAACTTATGATATATCTTTGTTTGCCATGAGGTGGCTTTGTGATCTACCATTCTTATAGTCTCTTCAGGGTATTTGGTCCACTACCACCCATGTAAAATCATCACATTTTGTGATGAAGTGTAGCCTTGGTTGGGAAAGTGTTGGTGTGTGTTTTTCCCTTGCTTGTTGTGTTTGCATGTGTGTAACCTGTCTAGGGCTTGGTTCTCCAAGCTTGGGGGTGGCTTCTAGTAAGCCTCGGCTAGGAGGTGAGCACTCCATGGTCAAGCCTTATGACTTATTTGCGGGTTGCTTGGAAAGAAAAGAAAAAAATCAAGCTACGAGTTGTTGTTTTTACTTGGTTTGCAGAAAAAGATTAAGAAAAGGGATGCTATATTTTCAGTTCCAGAAATGTAAATAAAAAGCTATTGGCATTACAATAAGAAAGATTGTTGGCATTTCAATATCAGGAGATTGTTGATACTCATAAAGGATATTGAGAAGGTTGTTGAAGATTATTGATATAACTGAATAAGGATGATAACTATCTTTATAACGTTATTTTGTCATTGATGTCAAGAAATTGATTATCTGATTCAGTATGATGTTGCCATATCTTGAGAAGATTGATTAGAAGAGAATTAAGATGTCAGTAAAAGACACAGAAAGAATGTGATGAATAAAGGGAGGAATAAGTTGTTCAATGGGCAACTATTACCGAGTTAGACAATGATGAGATCATGATGTTTATATTGTTTTGATGTCCTACATATGTTGTTGATTGTAAGGTTAATACTATACTATGCAACTGAGCAAAGAACCTAGTTGGTAAACCCTAAGGAACCTAGTCGGTAAACCCTACGGTTATCGATATCGGTTAATGAAGGCGGAATGTCTACCGAGTAAAGTTTAGTATTTACCAGGTTGCAATCAAGTTATGACAGTGCACATTGGATGGATAAAAGCATTATTTAATGAAGGACAATGATTAGCTAGAGATATATAAATGATTAGTATGTCATGCATGAAGTTTGTTAAGGATCTATGGCAAAGGAAAATCGGCAGGAAGTTCTACAACATAGATCGAACTGCAATAACCTTGTGCAAGTTCCAAGAAAGGACTACAAGTCCCGAGACAAGGTAAAACATTTTCAGATCTAAAGGATACATTGAGCCTAGTCAAGTTTGAAGATCTGATGGCTAATATTGAACATGGGAAATGTGATCAAGGAGATTCAGCGGTTAGCAATTGTTTATAAATGAGGAATTGTTGATAAACAATGTATGTGGGCAAGTGTATGCACAGGGATGCTACATAGTGATTACCGAGTACCAAAGCTTGAAGACATGTTTGAATAACAGAGTAGAGAGCCTAGCAGAGGGACAAGATAAGTCCTATGACTAGATTGTTTTGAACAAATAAGAATCTGCTTTAGCATTTTTAGATGTGAAGTTGTAGATAGATTTTATTACTGTTATTTTGTAAGTGACAAAAAATCTCTTAACTGAGTGGACTTAACAGTCTTATTTGTAAACCCTCTAGCAAGGTAACATTCCAAATGAGTGTTTGAAATCCTTTGACAAGGTCACTTCTAACAAAGTGAAGATCCTAACAAATCTGAGGGAAATCCTTAACCGGGTCACATCTAGCAATGTGTTTGTAATCTTTAACAGGATTTGCTTTTAACCGAGCATACTCTAGAAGAGTATATTTCTTAGTGGGTCTGAAATCCCACAGTGGTTTTTCCCTATTTGGGTTTCCACGTTAAATCTAGTGTTATGAGTGTTATGATCATTATGTGTATATGAGTTTGCATGTTTAGCAGTTTTGGTTATATTGCTGAAGTATAAGTTACCAAGGTTGAATCTGTTGTTTTTATGGAAGATTAAGTTTGTATGATTCACCCCCCCCTCTCATCTTGTTAGCTATTGGCATCTGTACTTTACATTAAGTATCAGAATTATCAAAAGCTATATGTTGTATTTACTTTTAAAAACAAAAAGGGTAAAATGTATCTATTTTACTTAAAGTCCACATTTAATAGAAATGAGAGACTAGTTGGTTATCTCACCCATTTGTATTGTTGCCTATATTGTATTTTAAATACACTTTAAAGAAATGCATTATTTTTATTAAGTATTATTTTGTGGCAAAAATGAAATGTTTATCTTGGATTAAGTTTCCTATAGTTAATGAAATAATATTTGTTGTATGCATGTTAGTTTTGAAAATAAAGGTTCATTTTATCTCCTTATGCATATTGAAATAATGGGAAATGAGTAAAGTAGAAAGCTTGCATGTTAGTAAAAGAAAATTTTTGCATTTAGTCCTAATTATTTATTTGCAAATACATATCATGGTTTAATAAATTTAACATGCATATCTCTCAGATTTATTTCAATGATTTCTAGTCTAATATAGTTGCTACTTAAATTTATTTAATTTTGTCATTTTACTTAATTGCAGAAAATAAATCTAAAGTTAATTAGTCTATCTCTAATTTTAGCTACATGGGCTTTTAAAAAAAAAGAAAATACATTGTTTTAAATCTGAAAATTTTAATTAATCTATTTAAAAGTTCAAAAAAAAATATAATATATATTTGGATAGAGAAGTCAGCCCTAGATATCTTATGCATCTTATATATATATATATATATATATATATAAAACAAAAATAAATAAATAAATAAAGGAATTTTTTTTATTTAAAAAAAAAAGTCTGATTGAGGGTTTTCAAGCCGAACCCACTGTGTTTAAACATAGTGGGCGACGCAACTTGAGCCGCTACTGTGGCTACCCACAGTGGGTGGCATGGGGGTCACCACTATGGGAAACCATAGTGGTCAGCTCAGGGGCCTCCCACTATGGGTAACCACAATGGAAGGGCACCCGGCCTGCCACTGTGTTTACCCACAGTGGGCGGCGCCTGGCCACCACTGTGGGTAACCACAGTGGTGTCCCGGGGTGCCCACTATCGATGCCCTAGCAGTCCTCCTCCAAACCCTCCTCCGCTCCTCCTCCATGGCCACCACTCCTCCCTCGGCCCTACACAATAACATAAAACCCTAACCCAGTTTGGGTTAGGGTAGGTTTGAAATATAAAGGAAAATATAGAATGAGGGTAAAAAAAAAATATAATAATAAGGTTAGAAATTTTAGGGTTTGTTGTTATTCTATTATTTAGGAAACAAAAGAATTAATTATATGTGTGTGTGTGTGTGTGTGTGTGTGTGTGTGTGTGTAAAGGTCTAATTTTTAGATTATTATGTTATAATGTATTTATATTTTATATAAACATATGGACATGTAAATATTTGAATATGATGTTTTTTTTAATTTTAAATATCTTGTAGAGTGTAATCGTTTAGGAAATTATAATGACTTTATAAGATATTTTGACTTTAGGGGATTATTTAGTCCACCTAAATTTAGGCTATTCTAGACTAAATTTTATAGGGAAATTTACATTATGGATTTAATTGACCCTTTAGTTGAATTAGTTAACCACATTTTAATTATTGTTAAAATAAAATATAGGTATTAATAATCTAAGTGCTAGGACTAATTTATTTAGTTCCTAAAAGCAATTAATGGTTATTGGAGATTAATATTATCTTTGTCAATTAATTTAGAGATTTTTGGTTAAATTAATTTATTGATTAAAATTGATGAGATAATAAATAATCCTTTTAGTATTCCGCATTTAAATTATTTTCGCTTACTTGAGTTAGTGGTAGAGTTAAGTCACACATTATTAAGACAAAACTTGCTAGTGCATTTCATATTAGCAAATTTAATGTTGTTAGGTTGTTATTTTTAAAAAAAATTTATCCCATTCGTGCCCAAAAGTTTGTGCATGACATTTTGGTACTAGAGCAAGGTTTCCAACACTACGAATCTTTCTGCATTACGTTTCGCTTTAATTAGTTAATTAATTAATTTTATTCTATTATATTTATTATTAATTAATTAAATATTTCTCCGAAAAATTATTTATTTATTTTATTTTATTTTTATTTTTCTCATAAGGATGCCTCTGACTACGCAACAAGCTCACAGACGTGGTAGAGGTCCTAGGCGTGAAAGCATGGCACGCGAAGAAGTCGATAGGAAGGAATCGGTTCCAAAAAGGAACCCAGAGGCTCCTCCCGAATGGTCGGTTGACCCAAATCAAGACATCTTAGAAGCACTCCAGAACCTGATAGGGATAGTCCAGGAAAGGCTTCCAGTAGAGGATCATCATGTTGAAAACCAGAACTCAGGGAGCCATAGATCGACAGATAGGGAACGGAGTAGGAGTCCACCTCCTAATCCCGTAGAGAGTCAGGTTGGGCATGAGCCTGAGTCTGTTCACCTACCAGGACCACCTCCATTAGCAGAGCCAGTGTATTATGAGAGATCACATCAGGATCCAGGGGATCTAATCAAAGAGGTTATGCATCTCCAGCCACCATCTTTTGGGGGATCTACCGATGGGGTAGAAGCTGAGGCTTGCATTTTGAGCCTTGATAGGTGCTTTGCATTGCACTCTTATGAGAGCAATCTAAAGGCACGTGTAGCAGTCCACCTATTGAGAGGAACGACCTCCACATGGTGGAGACAGGAGGAATACAAGTGTGGTTTAGTTGTTGATACTCTCACATGGGAGATTTTTGCAGAGAGGTTCAGGAAGAGGTACTTGTCAGAGCATTACAGATAGCGTAGGATAGATGAGTTCCATGACCTCCAGTAGAAGGGTCTCTCAATGACCCAGTACGAGAGCAAGTTCTTTGAGCTCTTGTCATACGTGGACTACTTGAAAGATGAGAAACTTCTCAGCAACCATTTTATCAGAGGGCTGAATGCTGACATAGCAGGACTAGTGAGGATGTCCGCTCCAGGGAGCCTTCGGGTTGCTGTGGAGAAGGCCTTAATAGCAGAGGAGATTTAGGTCAAGCCACAAGATACAAGGGATCGGTTCCAGAACTAAAACCCTATACCCCAGACATATGGGTTTCAGAAACCCCATTGGAAGGGTAATAGCAGACACACACCAAGGTTCTCCAAACCCCCTCCTCTGCAACAGTCACAGCAAAACCAGAGGCAGAGGCCTCCGCAGAGTTAGCAGGGTGCAAAGCCCAAGCAGTGGCAATCTCAGGGTCAGAGGTGAGATCAACGATCTCAGGTTCCTTACACACCTCCGGCGAGGACTCAACAATCCTCCAGGGGTGGGTACAATGGTTCTAGCAGGACAGGGGGACAATCTTTCTCTAGGCCTCAGGGCATTCAGTTTCAGGCACGTGGTGCTTGTTTCACATGTGGAGCCATGGGGCACATGGCGAGAGAGTGTCCTCAGGGTTAGATGGTAGGGAATCTAAGGATGGCAACATCAGAGCCTATAGTTGGAGATATGGGCAGGTCCCATAGAGTCTTCGTAGCAGTTGAAAACCGCCAGGCAAAGCACCAGGCCACAATCATTAAGGCTGCAGGTATGATCAGAGGTAGCAGTGTATCTATATTATTTGATTCAGGAGCTAATGACTCCTTTATATCTCCATTGGTTGTGGAGTGTTGCGGGATAGTGGCAACTAGACAAGGTGTCAGTTGGGAAGTGGAGTTAGCTTCAGGAGCTAGAGTGTTAGTGGAATCAGAGGTTAGGGCATGTCAGCTTCAGATTGGCAATACCACCACTTTAGTAGACCTTAGAGCTACACCACTTGGATCATATGGCATCATACTTATCATGGACTGGCTTTATGCCCACAGAGCCAAGATGGATTACCACTTGAAAAAGATCAAGTGTGAGGATGATCATGGTTTGCCCATAGTAATCACCGGGATTCAGAGACCCGTGTCTCTTCAAATGATTTCCACAATGTAGCTTAAGCGGAGCATGCGAAAGGGATGTTAGTTATTTGCCATCACCATCAGTGATAGAGAGGAATAGGATGAAAAGGAAACATCGATTGATGACCATCCTATCCTTAAGGGATATTCAGACGTGTTTCCTTTAGAGCTACCTAGAATGTCACCCCTTAGAGAGATTGACTTCCATATAGATCTTGTACCAAGAGCTGAGCCAGTTTCAAGAGCACCTTATAGGATGACTACAAATGAGCTTAATGAGCTTAAGATGCAGCTTGAGGAACTCCTAGAGAAGGGTCACATACGTCCTAGCGTATCCCCTTGGGGTGCACTAGTCATCTTCATGAAGAAGAATGACAGATCTCTTCGGCATGGATTATCATCAGTTGAACAAAGTAACCATCAAGAACCGATATCCCTTGCCTAGGGTCAATGATTTATTCAACCAACTTTAGGGTGCCAAAGTATTTTCCAAAATTGATATGAATTCAGGATACCATCAGTTGAGAATAGTGGAAAGTGATATCCAAAAGACAACATTTCGCACTAGATATGGCCACTATGAGTTCACCGTGGTTCCATTCGGTCTTACAAATGCTCTAGTTGTTTTCATGAGCCTCATGAATGGGGTATTCCACACATTTCTTGACCATTTTTTGATTGTGTTCCTCGATGACATATTGATATATTCTCGGAATGAGGAGGAGCATGAGGAGCACCTGAGACAAGTTTTGCAGTGTTTGAGGGACAATCAGTTGTATGGCAGTTTGTCAAAGTGTGCTTTCTTTTGTTCAGAGGTCAAGTACCTTGGGCACGTTATTTCTGGTGATGGGATCTTAGTTGACCCATCAAAGATCAAAGCTATTATGGATTGGTCAGTGTGAACCAGTGTGATAGAGGTCAAGAGCTTCATAGGCTTAGCAGGTTATTACCGATGCTTTGTTGAGGGATTCTCTAGAGTCACACATCCTATTACTTCTCTTTAGCGTAAAGGGAAGAATTTGAGTGGATAGAGAAGTGCGAGAGGGCCTTTCAAGAACTCAAAAAGGCACTTACTAGCACACCTATCCTTGTAGTACCAGATCCCTCAGCTGACTTCATGGTTTGCACAGATGCTTCCCTAGAGGGTTTAGGAGCAGTCCTTATGCAGGATGGTAGGGCTATAGCTTTTGAGTCTAGGAAACTTAAGACTCATGAGCTTAACTACCCTACTCATGACCTTGAGCTTGCAGTAGTAGTGCATGCACTTGTGAGGTGGAGACACTTCCTTTTGGGTCATCATTTTGAGCTTCATTAAGACCATCGGAGCCTTCAGTACATATTCACTCAGCCGAACCTTAATTCATGTCAGAGGAGATGGATGGAGTTCTTGTGCGAGTATGATTTTGACATTCACTACATCAAAGGGAAAGAAAACATAGTTGTAGATGCCTTGAGTAGGAGACGTCATGAGGTATACACCATATCTATGGGCATGGATTTGAGAGATCGGATATTGTAGCAGTTTCCAGAGGATGGATGGTATTTAGAGGTTTGTCAGGTGATACGATCTCAGGATGCTCTAGAAGGGAAATATGTGGATTATTCCTTGGAGTCTGATGGACTATTACGCCACAGGGGGTGCATCTATGTACCTTCTTCTAGGGGATTGCACGAGTTTATTATCACGGAGGCTCATAGAGCTCCTTATGCAGCACATCCCAAAGTTAAGAAGATGCATGCTGACTTGAGACAGTTATATCATTGGCCAGGAATGTGGCAGCTCATTGTTGAGTTAGTAGCCCGATGCCTTGAGTGTCAGAGAGTCAAGGTGGAGCACCACCATCCAAGTGGGTTGCTCCAGTCTCATGCTATATCAGAGTGGAAGTGGGATACTATATCCATGGATTTCATCATTGGTCTCCCTATGTCATCTCATCGCCATGATGCCATCTTGGTGACAGTTGACAAGTTGACCAAAGTGGCCCACTTTTCACCAGTTCGGACTACCTTCACAGCACCAGCATTAGCACAGGTGTTCTTGCGAGACATTGTCAGACTTCATGAGTTTCCACGCAAGATTATCTCTGACAGGGATTCCCTCTTCACTTCTTCCTTTTGGAGGGAATTACAGGCAGCTATGGGCACCAAGCTCAATTTCAGTACAGCCTATCATCCAGAAATGGATGGTCAGATAGAGAGGGTTAACCAGGTGTTAGAGGATATGCTTTGCATGTACGTCATGGACCATCAGAGCAGATGGGAAGAGTACCTTCCCTTAGTGGAGTTTGCCTATAACAATGGGCATCACACTTTGTTGGGGATGCCACCCTATCAGGCATTATACGGTAGGCCTTGTAGGACACCATTGAGTTGGGACCACATAGAGGACAGAGTTACTATTGGTCCTGAGATAGTTCGGGATATGGAGCAACATGTGGATTTGATTAGGCAGCGTCTTAGAGAGGCACATGATAGACAGAAGAAGTATGTAGATGCGAAGAGGATAGATTGTAGCTACTTGGTTGGAGACAGAGTCTTCTTGAGAGTGTGGCCGCATAAGAGTCCAATCCATTACGGAAAGGGTTCTAAGCTCGCATCTTGCTTTGTAGGACCATTTGAGATCCTTGAGAGGATAAGACCGATTGCCTACCATTTAGCATTGCCACCTAGCCTGTCATGCATCCATGATGTGTTTCATGTATCAGTTTTGAGGAAGTATATCTATGATGAGTCTCATATTTTATATTGGGATGCCTTGCAGGTGGAGTCAGATGGGCAGCTAGCTTTGGAGCCCATTCGCATTTTGGCATGCCGGACGCTGGCCCTTCGAGGTCAAGAGCTGGACCAGGTTAGGGTCCAGTGGGATTGCTATGATGAGGTTACGACTTCATGGGAGGATGCAACACGTATGAGATCACAGTACCCCCATCTTTTTTATGAACTCTAGGAGGAAGTTCATGCCTAGAGGGGGAGGGTGTGAGGCCCTACCCCGACTCATCCTAGCAGTTCAGTGATTTTCATGTTGAGACTATTATGGATGCTTTATTTTTATGCATTATGGATTTAGAAATTATATGATTCCATGATTTAGATAACATTGATAGATATTGATGCTTCATTTCTATGCATTATAGATATAGAACTCTATATGATTCTAGAATAGGATAACTTTGTGATGATGTATATCATTATTGGATTTGTAGGAATTTACTATGATGATAGAAATAGGGTGCATGTCTTATGTATGGATCAAAATTATGAGGATTATGATAATTACTTATGTGGATTTATTTTGATACAAAATATATTGATTTTGTTTAATGTCAATTGTATACAGAGTGTTTGATATGTGTTCTTATTCATGTGTTTAAATATTATATGAGGCTATGTGGAAGTACTAATGTGTAATTGGGATGCGTAAGGAAAATTATCCATGTGACCATAGAAATATTATGGAGAACCAAACCTAGACCTATGTACGTTCGTAAAACTAGGGGTTGTCTATTTGGAGAGCCAACACCCCGTATGTATCATATTTTATTTGTGAAAGTAAATGATGCATGTGTGTTAAATTGAATTTATTAATTTGTGTAAATCCAACAAAAGAAAAATTTCATGTGTAATTTTGTAATGTATTTTATTGTGTCACTTGACACATGTGTTGATTTATGTCTTGATTTTTGACTTGTCTCTTGGAGGGAGTTGTTTCAACCATAGATTTTTCAAACATTTGAATGTGGTTCTAAATTTTCCTTGGGTAGAGAGTCTTTGGAGTGGTCAACACAGGTTTGACCCGAAATTTAACTTCAGATGGGTTTATAAGGGGTCAAATGGACTCCTAGGGGTAGTTTAAAGGTGTTTCCTAAAGTCCATAAGGTATACCTATGGGTTAGGAGTGTTTTTAGGCATGTGTCTACTCCCATGTGACTGTTTAGTCACCTCAAAAAGTGGGTTTCCTAAGGTGAGGGAAAATTGGAATTAGAAGGTGCCATCTAGGTTAGATAACCTTCCTTTTTGATGAGATATCCTTTTTCCACTTTTTCTTACTTTTTCCTTTTTCAGTTTTAGAAACCTATGAGAACTCTCACTGAGGTCTTCTTAGGCAAGGATAAGAGATTTTGTGGGTAATCACCCACTCTCCATTTTTTGAAATCATACAATTTTGAAAAATACAGCTTTGGGAAAGAATTTTGGCTAATTGTAGAAGGAAGATTTGTGGATTTGGGCTGCTCATCCTCAAACTAGTTCTAGCAAAGCTTTGGGCAGATTGAAGGTTGGTTCATCTCATTCTTTTATTTTTTTTAAAGTTGCATGTTTATGTTGGAAAGATTGTTTGAATGAAAAAGTTGTTGTCTTGTATTTTCTTTTGTAAAAATTATTATGCGACCTTTCTTTTATTCATTTATGCATTTCCTGTGATTTGGGAGTAACCAAGGCCTTTTACTCTTGGGAGAGTAGGATGGCCTTGTGAGTGATAGGAGTTTGACAACCCTTGAATGAGAGGCTCTCAGTATGAGAGTGATCTCAAGGGGTGTATATGTGACCCTTGCTGCATGGCATGGTTTGTGAATTTGGGGGTCATAAGGGGAGAAAGTATGGCAGGAATGCCTTGGGGTCATAAGGAATGTGGGGTTAATGAACTTATGATATATCTTTGTTTGCCATGAGGTGGCTTTGTGATCTACCATTCTTACAGTCTCCTCAGGGTATTTGGTCCACTACTACCCATGTAAAATCATCACATTTTGTGATGAAGTGTAGCCTTGGTTGGGAAAGTGTTGTTGTGTGTTTTTCCCTTGCTTGTTGTGTTTGCAAGTGTGTAACCTATCTAGGGCCTGGCTCCCCAAGCTCGGGGGTGGCTTCTAGTAAGCCTAGAATGGGAGGTGAGCACTCCATGGTCAAGCCTTATGATTTATTTGCAGGTTGCTTGGAAAGAAAAGAAAAAAATCAAGCTAGGAGTTGCTATTTTTACTTGGTTTGCAGAAAAAGATTAAGAAAAGGGATGCTATATTTTTCAGTTACAGAAATGTAAATAAAAATCTATATGTTGTATTTACTTTTAAAAACAAAAAGGGGAAAATGTATCTATTTTACTTAAAGTCCTCATTTAATAGAAATGAGAGACTAGTTGGGTATCTCACCCATTTGTATTGTTGGCTATATTGTATTTTAAATACACTTTAAAGAAATGCATTATTTTTATTAAGTATTATTTTGTGGCAAAAATGAAATGTTTATCTTGGATTAAGTTTCCTATAGTTAATGAAATAATATTTGTTGTATGCATGTTAGTTTTGAAAATAAAGGTTCATTTTATCTCCTTATGCATATTGAAATAATGGGAAATGAGTAAAGTAGAAAGCTTGCATGTTAGTAAAAGAAATATTTTGCATTTAGTCCTAATTATTTATTTCCAAATACATATCATGGTTTAATAAATTTAACATGCATATCTCTCAGATTTATTTCAATGATTTCTAGTCTAATACAGTTGCTGCTTAAATTTATTTAATTCTGTCATTTTACTTAATTTCAGAAAATAAATCTAAAGTTAATTAGTCTATCTCTAATTTTAGCTACATGGGCTTTAAAAAAAAAGAAAATACATTGTTTTAAATCTGAAAATTTTAATTAATCTTCTTAAAAGTTCAAAAAAATATATAATATATATTTGCATAGAGAAGTCAGCCCTAGATATCTTATGCATCTAATATATATATATATATATATATATATATATATATATATATATATATATATATATATATATATATATATATATATATATATATATATATATATATATATTTATTTATTTATTTATTTATTTAAATTTAAAATATATAAACATATATATATTAAACAAAAAAAATAAAATAAAGGAATTTTTTTAATTTAAAAAAATAAAAGTCTGATCGAGGGTTTTCGGGCCGAACCCACTGTGTTTAAACACAGTGGGCGGCATGGCTCGAGCCACCACTGTGGCTACCCATAGTGGGCGGCACGGGGGCCGCTATTGTGGGCAACCACAGTGGTTGGCTCGGGGGCCTCCCACTGTGGGTAACCACAGTGGAAGGGCACCCGGGCCACCATTGTGTTTACCCACAGTGGGTGGCGCCTGGCGCCACTGTGGGTAACCACAGTGGTGTCCCGGGGTGCCCACCACCGACACCCTAGCAGTCCTCCTCCAAGCCCTTCGCCGCTCCTCCCTTGGCCCTGCACAATAACATAAAACCCTAACCCGGTTCAAGTTAGGGTAGGTTTGAAATATAAAGGAAAATATAGAATGAGGGTAAAAATATATATAATAATAAGGTTAGAAATTTTAGGGTTTGTTGTTATTCTATTATTTAGGAAACAAAAGAATTATATATATATATATATACACATGATTATATATATGCATGTAAAGGTCTAATTTTTAGATTATTATGTTATAATGTATTTATATTTTATATATGTTTTGTATAAACATATGGGCATGTAAATATTCGAATATGATATTTTTTTTAATTTTAAATATCTTGTAGAGTGTAATATATGTATATATGTATATATATATTTAAATTTAAAATATATAAACATATATATATTAAACAAAAATAAATAAATAAAGGAATTTTTTTAATTTAAAAAAATAAAAGTCTGATCGAGGGTTTTTGGGCCGAACCCACTGTGTTTAAACACAGTGGGCGGCGCGGCTCGAGCCGCCACTATGGCTACCCATAGTGGGTGGCACGGGGGCCGCCACTATGGGCAACCACAGTGGTCGGCTCGGGGGCCTCCCACTGTGGGTAACCACAGTGGAAGGGCACTCGGCCCACCATTGTGTTTACCCACAGTGGGCGGCGCCTAGCGCCACTGTGGGTAACCACAGTGGTGTCCTGGGGTGCCCACCACCGGCGCCCTAGCAGTCCTCCTCCAAGCCCTCCACTGCTCCTCCTCCATGGCCACCGCTCCTCCCACAGCCCTGCACAATAACATAAAACCCTAACCCGGTTTGGGTTAGGGTAGGTTTGAAATATAAAGGAAACTATAGAATGAGGGTAAAAAAATATATAATAATAAGGTTAGAAATTTTAGGGTTTGTTGTTATTCTATTATTTAGGAAACAAAAGAATTAATTATATATATATATATATATATATATATATATATATATATATATATATTTACACATGATTATATATATGCATGTAAAGGTCTAATTTTTAGATTATTATGTTATAATGTATTTATATTTTATATATGTTTTGTATAAACATATGGGCATGTAAATTTTCGAATATGATGTTTTTTTAGATTTTAAATATCTTGTAGAGTGTAATCGTTTAGGAAATTATAATGACTTTATAAGATATTTTGACTTTAGGGGATTATTTAGTCCACCTAAATTTAGGCTATTCTAGACTAAATTTTATAGGGAAATTTACATTATGGATTTAATTGACCCTTTAGTCAAATTAGTTAACCACATTTTAATTATTGTTAAAATAAAATATAGGCATTAATAATCTAAGTGATAGGACTAATTTATTTAGTTCCTAAAAGCAATTAATGGTTATTGGAGATTAATATTATCTTTGTCAATTAATTTAGAGATTTTTGGTTAAATTAATTTATTGATTAAAATTGATGAGATAATAAATAATCCTTTTAGTATTCCTCATTTAAATTATTTTCGCTTACTTGAGTTAGTGGTAGAGTTAACTCACACATAGATAAGACAAAACTTGTAGTGTGTTTCATATTAGCAAATTTAATGTTGTTAGGTTGTTATTTTAAAAAAAAAATTATCCCGTTCATGCCTAAAAGTTTGGGCATGACATAATAGAACTCAAATATCATCAGATGATCACAAACACACAGCTCAACTAGTATATAGTGAAGTTTGGAGCTCCAGTTTTGGACCTAACTAGCAGTGTGGACCTAAGATGTATGACTCAGGGGGAGTTGATAGCCATGTTTTCTGATGTATATCAGACCTTCTGGACATAGAGGGTGTGCAAGTGTCTATGGTTGTATCAGTATGTTTGTGTTTTGTAGGTATTCGGTTTTGTGAGATATTTCAATGTCTATACAATTGAAATCACAACTGGATCACCGGAAGCGTTGTCTACAAAAAGGAAGAGTTGCCTGCACAAGAGAACATACAATTGGTATCTGATAAGATAAAATTTGTATCACTGTCAGCTTCAACACTTAATATCAGCTAATTGGGGTCAGAATAACTTTTGCATATCTAAGGGGAGATGATATAGTTTGACCAGAAGGTACTGTCTATTCACTGACACATGGGTCTTCAATTGGTTTCAAACTTGTATATGCATTTGTTTCTGATTTGCATAAACAATTGGTTCTAAGCAATTGTTGTAAGTTGATGGTTGAGTCCTTCATCTCCAAAGTTGTAACTTGATAAATTATACCAATTGGTATCAAAAGAGAGGATGCATCTGGTAAAGAGAAAAAGGGGATATAAATACCTGATAGTGACTGGAACATATAAGGAGGTGAGAAACCCTGGCAGTGCCCTTTGCCATTGTTTTCAAAGGGGGAGAAAGATTTTGTATTATATTGCATAATAAATGTGTGAGAATATATGCATTATACAAAGGGAAAGAGTTGGATCTCACAAAGGAGGAGAGAGATTATTTAGTATGTCGTATACTACATGTGTTGACATCAATGCCAAAGGAGGAGATCGTTGGCATTGTGTTGTCATTGATGTCAACCGGTATAGAAGGACAATCGATATGGGAGTATTGTTTCATTGAAGTCATTGATGTTAACTAGTGTTGTAGGTCACTGGTAAAGAAGAAGAATGTCATTTAAAGGAATGACCACTGGAGTCACCAGTATACAAGTCAACGCTTGACTTGTGTGGAAGATATTGCTGACAGTGAATGTGCCCACAACGGATCACATGTGCTTGTTTGAAGATATGTTGCATAAACAGGGAAGCCACATGAGTGCATTGCAAGATGCAGATGACAAGGACTCACTTCCACTGGTAAGTGGAGCTTATCTCCTATTATGCAAAGTATGCATCTTAGTTATGTGAGATAAGGAAGAAGAGGTAAATGTAGGTATTTGAAGGATCACACCAGATCTACCAATGAATCAAAGGGATGCCTCAAGTGCACGAAATTAGGGATATACACTGGATAGACATAGAAGGCCTATTAAGCCACCAGGATAGAAAATGAAGAGTAAAGAAGTGATGCGTTTGTCATGTTGACAAACTAGCTAAGATGATGAAAGGAATAACAATAGCTATAGAGAGAGAGTGCAATCAGTATGCAGATGCATTAGATTTAATCAGTTGAAGGTTGATGACATGGTGCCATTGGGATGGCTACCGATAAGAATGAGAACCCGTAAGGAAGAAAAGAGGCTAAGAGATGTGCTCCTACCTGATGAGGATGAGCATACTATGGATAGGCATGTCTACTGATCGGTTAAGGTGTTCCACCAGTAGATCGGAAAAGTGTGAGACACTGGCAGGGTTAGAGAACCGACAGAAAAGAAGGATCGGTTGAGTGTTTTGTCAGTGATCCTGTCTGAACTGACACAAAAGTCCAAGATAAGGTGGATGTTGACAAAGGTGCCACATGGAGTCAAGGTGGTGCACATGTATATAGAGGTAGGGGGAGTGTGCACTGATGAGGTTATTATAGAGTTGGTTGATATTAATTGTAGGCCCCGTAAATCATGGGATGTGTTGTAGAGGTGTTGCAAAGATGTGAAGCTCAAGGAAGGTTGAATAGATGGATGCATCGATCGATGTAGAGTGCCCAGGTGGAGAATAAGGCTAGTGATGGAATCGATAGAACCATTTATTATGATTGATCTTGTGTCTTGCTGACTAACTGTCCCTATTTACTAAACATTGCAAATGTGTATTGGAAGGCACGTTAATGGCAGTGATGTGTAGATAGTTGTCTTGGATCTCAGATCAAATGAGATCTGATTGGATTCGATGTACCTCATGATCAGTGGAAGAAACCCTAAGGCACCAAGTTTGAATGTTGCTTTTGGCAGGAAATTTTGATTACAAATATGCGGGCCAAAGATAGATTGGATGATGCCTAAGAGAGAGATGTTGCAAAGTGATGCACAAGGCCAAATAGAGAAGTAGATTAAGTGTGATACCTACCAAGGATCATAGAGATCAAGCAGTAGGGAGACAACCAGTAATAGGTTTTGGCAAAGGTTTAACCGTTGAGGTGAAAGGAACCGGCAAGCTGCAGAATGAGAGATTGTTGTTTCATTTGAGAAGAGATTATTCAAGTACTAAACAAGTATCAAAAGAGAGACTGGGTGTGAGGGAGAACTAGGTTGAAAGAATCAATCAACAATAGTGAGGAACTAGTAGTCTGCAAGTGATTCTATGAGAGAAGTATATCGATGGTGACTAAACTGGCAGAGAAGAGCCAAAATAGATTGCAAGGAGGGAAGTTGAGGACTAGTAGGTTTCAGATGGTAGATATCTGACTGAGTTATCAAGATCAGTGGTGGAGAGTAGACAAGTAGTTGAGACAAGAGACAACCAAAAGAGACAACAGGTAGAGAAGGACAAGATTCTAAACCAATAAGGTTGCAGTAGGAGATAAGGTTGCAGTAGTGAGAGGGTGACAAAGAGAGAACCAGAAGTGAACTAGATAGAAGATCCAGTAGAGAGATTTGAAGAAGAGTTACAAAATCCATTTGTAATAAGGCTATTAACTTGTAAATGATTATGTTTTGTATCCACTAATTTGGAGCTCGGTGCAAGGGTTGTAGCTCCTTAGTTTGGTGCCCTAAATTAGGGGTTGGTGCTCTTTGGGTTGGTGCCCTAAAATCAAGGGTTGGTGCTTCTTCAATTGGTTCCCTAAACATTATAATCAGGGATCCATTGTGTGGCTGGCTTGGAGCAGTAGACTCCAACAACATTTCTCATCGATGTTTTTTCCTATCTTGGGTTTTCCTCATATATGTTGGTGTTATGTGATGTTCCTTTATGTGTAAATGCATTTGTGATTAGTTTCCCCACTAACTAGTAAGTCTACATTGAGTTACATTTGATAACCGGTATGCACACATATGATAGTTAAAGGGAAAAGATTGAGAACCACTGATTCACCCCCCTCTCAGTGGTGCATTATGTCTAACAATTGGTATCAGAGCCTAGGTTCCCAGTTGATAATATTTCTCTAGCTTGGGTAGATTCTAGCTTAAGGTCACAATGGTCTATTTAATTTCAATCCCATCTCCAATGTTTAATGGGTCTAAGTATTCCATTTCGAGTTGTAGAATGAAAGTTCACTTATTCTCTCAAGGGTATGATGTATGGATGTCTATTGTAAATGGTTTCCCTATTAAAGTATGTCCTCCCAATGATTCAAATGCAAAAAGAAGAAACCCGTGCAATGAAGCAGCAATGTAGGCTATACTTAGTGGAATATCTAGTGTTGTTTCCTCATAGGTGGACAGATGCAAATCAACAAAAATATTATGGGAGAGATTCAAAAAGTTGTATGGAAATGAGTGTTAGGATTAATGAAAATCCCAAAGATACTGAGAGGGGGGGTGAATCAGTATCTAACCGATTAGCAGAATATTTAACTTTATGAAGTATTTTGGATTCCAAAACAATGTATCGGTAAATAAGAATTAATGCAGTAAATAGGAACAATAAAGACAACATAGAAAACACACCATAACACAATATTTTTAATGAGGAAAACTGGTGTGAGAAAAATCTCAGTGGGATTTGTGACCCACAATATTCACTCACTGGCCAATGAATGGATATTACTTATAATATGGTGCCTGCACATGCAAGAAGGCCAACTGCCTAGAGCTCACTACTGAATTTGAAAATGGAAGTCTCACTGACTTACAAAATGGATTATGAGAATCCAATAAAATGTACTGCTACAATATAGCATCTGCTATGCCAGGTTCAATACCGGTTTAAGCTCATATCATAACCATAACCTTATACAAAATTTGCCTTAATATTCTCTCATCACTTCTACCATATCCATCTTCTATATCCTCTATCCATATCAAAATGATTTACAAGATCTCATACATATATGAGTCTTATTACAATATGCCATGTCAGCTTTACAAAAGATATTTACAATTAAATACGATAAAAAAAAGTTGTTCCTATCGGCTGGGGTGTCGGTATACATTATTGTCACTGTTGGTGAAGTGTCTGCTGGTGAAGTGTTTGTCGGTGTCGGTGCCTGCCGGTGCCACAAGATTGTCTGAAGGTATCCATAAGGCTGCAAGGTTGCCATCAATGACAACACCTTCAATTACCTTCAATTACCATTAGAGTGTACAATGCCAACAATCTCCCCCTTTGGCATTGATGGCAACACTCATGAGAAAAATCCAAAAATCTGTATCCAAAAATGAAGTCCAAAATTTTACGAAAAATGTGTGCTCCCCTTGAGTAGATGATCTCCTCTGATAACCATTTTTCTCTATCCCACTACTCCCCCTTTGACATCAATGACAAAGGTTGCCAAAAATTATCAAATGAGTGCAGATTTCAACTTGAACTTTGTAACCAGTTGGTTACAATCTGGAATATGTCTACTAAAATCAAGTTTAAGCTCTGTATAAACCTGTTGTTGTACTTCACGGTTGCCTCAATTCTCTGGATTGTATCGGTGAGATGATGCATATGTTCCTCTGGTGACTTTTGTCCTTGAATTAATTCCTCGGAGATCTCTTTCCTCAGAGAGATAAGGTTGTCCAATTTAGGACTGAGTTTGTGCTTAAGCTCTTTGTCTTTTGCCTTGATTCTTTCTTTCTCTTTCTCTAACTTCTCCAAATTTTTCCTCAAATCCAGCAATTTCTTGCTCAATAACTGATATAGGTTCAGATGAACCAATGATATTATCAGCTATATCATCTATCTCCTTTTCAAATTTGCTTATTTCCTTATCAATGTCCATTGTTAACAAATTTGTCTTCCAAATATCCCTATACAGTTCCTTATACTCCAAAATTGTTGTATTCAGTGCCGGTAAAAGTATATTGATGTGTTCTGTGCACTTGTTTTTTGTTTCCTCAAAAAAATTTCCTTTTTCCTTCTCCATTTTCTCCTTGAATGTTTCTTCATTTATTTGATCAACTATCAGTATATTACCAGTAATATATTTAGACAATGTCTCTAACTAACTTAAAGAATCCTTTACATTATCTACATTGCATTTGGGTGCAATCATCTTAAGAATAGGAATAGTGTCATCAATTGCCTTATAGGCCAATGCATTACAATATATTATTTTCTTTATTGAATCCAGAAGTACTTCAGTCACATTAGTAGGTCTAAATTCTGTCAGTGAAGTACTAGATGTCTAGCCAACTACCTTTACAATCTTTGTGCTTCTGGTGGGAGTAAACATTTTGCTTGTATCGACCTCTAGTGGGTCAGTCTGTGTTTGCATTTCTACTAGCAATGGTTTTGGTTTCTCAATGATTATCGGTTTCACTACCTCAATGTGTACCTGTGACTCTGTTAGTTTCTCTGCTTGTTTCTCTATTTGTTTTTCTAAGTTATCCACTGTCAATGTCTCTATTACTGTCTTTATGGGTTTCTCTGTGCTAGCATCAATATTACTAGTAGCCATTCTACTGTCCAATGTTTCCACTGAGTGCTCTACTTGTTCTACCTTGTCTGTTTGTGTTTCAACCCCAATGTTATATGTTGGTTGCTTAGTAGAAGCATCTTTCTTTTCCTCTATGCTCTCCTTATCAACTACAATGTTTACTTCCTGAGTGTCAATATTCATAGTGTACAAAATTTTTGACTCAAGGTTAGTATCCTCATGTGGTGTTTCCACATTTTCAGTAGCTAGTATGCTACCAGTCTATACTGATGGAGTAACTAAAGGTGGTGGTAGGTTGTCGGCTACTTTAATGTTTGGTATTCCACCTACCTTACCTTTCCCCTTGTCTTTGTCCTTCTGATAAACTTTGAAAATTTTCGGTCTTTTCAACTCTTCCTGTTTTTCTTTCTCAACAAAGAAAATGTCCCACTTGTCTATAGTTTCTTCTGCAATTCCATTTACCCTGCCAACCATTAGGCTCACATGCCAGTGTTCACTTGCAAAAACCATTCTATTAGCTTCACTAATCAATTCATCAATTTCCTCTACAGATATGACTGGATGTACAACTAGTAGTTTCTCAATTTTAATTTTCTTATCTAGCTCCATAATTGCTAACCTCTTAGCATCTAATCGCCTATATAATTCACTAGGAAAATCATCTACAACTTCAATTAATACTTTCTTGTAAATGTCAAGATGTAAAATAATGTTGTTCTCAATAGTTTCTTTTTTTGCATCAGTAAATGTATTGTATAGTTTTATCACATTAGATAGATTGCCATCATCAGTTATTTCACTCAATAAGTTGTCCAATGGTGGTATGACCTATTTTTGTTTCTTTTTCTTGGGTGTCAATTTCTTTGTCAGTGGTCTCACTACCTGTTGTTTCTTCCTTTTCTTCTTGGATGTAGGAGAGGGTACTGGTGAGGATTTTCTCTTCCTATCAACTCTCTTCAACTGTAGGAATTTTACTCTCAGATGATGTGCCAATCGGTGAGAGATGTGCCTCCGGTTGTAATCCTTCAAGTTCAAATTCCTTAATACCAGTTGATGCTCTGCAAAAAGGATTAGAAAATTTGTTTGATGGCAACACACACAAGAGCACAAGAAACAAACGTTAGTGTTAGCAACAAAAGATTATCCTAAACAGGCATATCAAGAGAGATATTAAGCATGAAATAGAAAGCATATAAACATAGAATAAAATAGCTAATCAAGATGCTCATAGTTGCTCCTCCCTTGTTCCTCTCCTCTCCAAGTCCCAAATGAGTGTAGCTCTCAGCTTTTAGCACTAGCCATGGATGCCATATGGAGATTCAAGATGGTTGAATATGATAAGCAAATGCTATGCAAGTGTAGATAGTGATGCTATGAAAAAGCTCTATGCTAATGCCAGTATAACAACAATACTCTAATGCTTTTCTCCTTTTTGCTTGAGGAGAAGGGTTCTATTTATAGAAGAAATGGGGAAATGAAGGGTTAAGATTGAGTAATCTTAACAAGGGTTAGGATTGAAAGTTGGGGATCCATGTGCACAATTGGCACCAATAAAATGGTGACAAGTGTTAACATAGGATTGGGTTGAGAGAAGAAGTTGGAGGCATTAAAGGCCTGAGAAGACCTCATGGTTATCTAGAGGCTAAGGGTCAAGTCCAAATTAAGATTACCCACTGGATTAAGAGTTAATCCAAGGATAAACCTTTGTGTAAATGTTTAAGAGATAATCATGGTCAAAGCATTAATGGCCCGATGAGACCTTTGGGTTGGGTAGAGGTTGAGTCAAAACAAATGTTTTAACCATGTGGGAGGGTTTGAGGTAACCATTAATGGTTATTGGAGACTTTGGGGATTAAGTGGTTGAAGGTTGAAAGCCTTCAATAGTTGCCATTTAGTGGTTGAAGGTTGAAAGCCTTTAATGGTTATCAAAGACTTTGAGCCATTTAGTGGTTGAAGGTTGAAAGCCTTCAATGGTTATCAAAGACTTTGAGGGTTTGAGAAGTGACTTCCCTTTTGCTTAGGAATGTGACAAAGTTTAGAGAAGGGGTTAGGTTATTTAGAAGTGATTAGAAAATTCTAGAAGGGGTTTAGGCATGCAAGTGGATTTTGTAGGAAAATGCAAGTGGGAGAAATTTTGGTATTTTCAATTAAAATAAAATCATTTATTTCAATTAAATGGTGTAATTTGCATTTGGATAAATATTCAAATAAATATTAATTTATTTAAATGAGAAAAATGAAGATAAAGCATTAAAATGCTTGAAGACTTTGAGGGAAACCATTAAAGGCTTGAAGACTTTAAGGAAAACCATTAAAGTCTTAAGAAGACTATAGAAGGAAGCCATCAAGTTTGAAGACTTTAAAGCCATCAAGTTTGAATACTTTAAAGCCATCAAGTTTTGAAGACTTTAAGGGAAACCATTAAAGGTTTCAAGTGGGTGAGGATAAATAGGATTTTAACTAAGTAATTTATTTAAAATAGTTGTGCAACTTGCTTTTGTAGGAAAATACAAGTGGGTGGAGGATAAAGGTGATTTAAATAAATAATTTATTTAAAATAATTGTGCAACTTGCATTTGTAGGAAAATACAAGTGGGTGGAGGATAAAGGTGATTTAAATAAATGTTAATTTATTTAAATGTGAGAGGTGGGATTTTTGGGGATTTAAATAAATATTAATTTATTTAAATGTGAGAATATTTAATTAAATAAATATGATTTATTTATTTAATTAATGGTCTGAATTTGGTTAAGTGAATTAAATCAAATAAATTGAATAATTTATTTAATTAATAGGAGAAGAGGGTTAAGATGAATTAATTAAATATTAATTTAATTAATTCATTAATTGATGGTTAAATAATCAAATAAATATTAAATATTCATTTAATTAAGTGGACAGATTTATGTGACTACACCAGTTATGTTCATTATGTTTTCTTTTATGTCCTTCACTTGCTTGGTTGCACTCCTAATGTACTTTTCTCTTTTCTTCCTTTGTTTCAATGTCTGTACACCACTCTCTATTGTCTTTGCGTTTCCAAAAACCTTTTCTTCTAGTTCTCTAGGGGCTTCTAATAGGTCTTTGGCATAAGTTTCAATGATGTTTACATCTGCCTCATACCCCATTTTTGTTACCCATACAATTCTAGGAAGAACTGCCTCCATCCAGATTTCATCCTTTTTAATTACAAAGCATAGTTCTTTTTCATATTTGTCTACAATAATTTGTGGTAGTCTCTCTCTTGTTTTCATTTTTGCTTTGAAGGTTTTGAAGTACTCTATGATGTTGTCATCCTTATCAGTACTTATACCAGTGAAAATTTCTAACAGTTATTTGCCTACCAATATATCATAACCAAAGTCTTTCTTACCAATACCAGGAACCTCTTTTGTGAGATACAACATCAGACATACCAAGAGATTGCCAAAATGAAAAGTTCCTTTCTTATCTCCTTTTATCTTTTTCAGATTATCTATCAACTCATCCTTTAACCACTCACATTCATCCATCTTTGCATCATTGTTGACCATATCATATGCACTTTTAATACAAAGACTGGAAACAGAGTTGAGTCGGTTTGCATGTGTGGTTTTATATCCTAGGATCATGCTTATGAATCTGACATTTACATCCTTAACATCATTCACTCTCAGGGATCTGCTATCATGTGTTGCTCCTATTATTGTCATGACAGTGTTATTAGGAACCTTCTTAGTCTTATCTAGCCTTCTATCAGTGGAGGGTAGACCTATCACTACCCTAATTGATTCTCTGGTGATTTTACAAATAGAATCTAGACAAAAGAATTCTCCATGAACCCTACTAAGGACAAGCCTTACTACCTCCTTAGGAAATTCAAGGATGTCCAAGATTTCCACAAAACCTAAGGTTTCAATTATCTTGTGCTCAGGTTTTACATTTCCATTTTCATCACAAATAACAGTTCTAAACATTTTCAATATTTCCTCAGAACCTAATTCCTCAATATGGCAATGAATATAGATTCTAGGGTCTTCTGCGCAAGCAACTCCTTTTGGGATTTTAGAAAAAGTACCTATGGAATCATCCTATTTTTCTATCTCGGGAATGATCTTAAAAACTAGCCTAGGGTGTTTCACAACTTCTACAACAGTAGGGTTTACAATAAATTCCGGAGCAAAGGAGGAAGCCATTAATAAATACCTTAAGCTGCCTGATAGGTTTGAGTGTTTGAAAGAACTTTCTTCACTTCTTCACTTTGGATGCCTTCACTTGGATTTTCACGCTCTCTAAAATTTTGAATGCTCGGTGAATTGAAAAAGAGGGAAAAACATTGATTTATAATGTCTTTTCTTCCAACAACTAGAGTAAATGCTTGTCGATTAAGTGAAACTTAACACATTTGCCGGTAAAGAAGAAGTTCATCTTCTCACCATCAATTAAGAGTAAAATTGCATGATATTCAACTTGTTGCAATACCGCCAAGGGTTACTTTTTCAGTTGGATGAAGAGTCTCCTGCCGGTGGTGTAATACTTTGTTCTACTGATGAAGGAATAGTCTCATCAACATTCTAATCTCTCTTTCTAATCCACTATTTTGAAAATTCTTTCTTTACCTCATCTACCTTCTCTTTGCCTTTCAAATTGGCTCCTTTACTATTTGTCGGTGAAGTCTTACTTCTATAAAATTTTGCAATATGTCTAATCTTGTTACAGGCATAACAAGTCACATTGTTCTTCTGAATAGCCTTTCCATATCCTATACTAGTTTGTGTTCTACATTGATTAGATACATGTCCAAATCTTCCACAAACATAACATCTCACATTCATTCTGTAAATTTTTGAATTATGACCAATTTTATTACATTTGGAACATTGACTAGTGGGTGCATTGATGTTCTGATTGTTTCTAGATCTACATTGATTTGCTTTATGACCATACTTGTTATAGTTAAAGCATTTCCCATTAAATTTGTAAGAATTAGGTTGTCTTACCAGTTTACTGTGATCATGATTGTTTGCAGTACCGAAACTTTCCCAACTTCAAATCCAAGTCCATTAGTGTCTCCATTAGGTTTCTCATTTTTCAGCATATCATCAAGTTCTTCTGAAATTTTCTTGAATTTCTCTTTGTGCTGATTTGCAGTAGCCAACTCATTTTCCAAAATTCCTTTCTATCTCATAAGTTCAGTTTTATCATGTTGCATGTGAATCAGATCTGTCTTCAACATATCATTTTCTGGATTGAGTCTTAGATTTTCATTTCCATCATCATTGAGTCTCCTAGTCAAGTCATCTTCATTGTTTTTCCTGTGTTGAATGTCTTTACAAAATCTCATAGTCATATCCTGCATTTCATTCCTCATAGTACTGTTTTCTTGCCTCAATTTGTTCACAAGATCATTAAGAGTTTCTTTTTCATCATCATCACTCTGCATCTTCTCATGAAGTTATTTTCTTTTATTTTCAATAATAGTGAGATTCTCCTGAATTCCTTGAATGAATTCTTGTGCAGTCTTTAGATCATCTTCAAGTTTGATATTTTTCAACTTTTCTTCATCATTGTTTGCAAGAGCTCCTTCTAATTTCTTTCTCAAGTTGTCCATCTGTACCATTGTCAGAATCTTCCTCAAGTTTTTAGGCTTTTGAAAATAGAAGACTAAGCTCTGATACCAATTGTTAGGATTAATGATAGTCCCAAAGATATTGACAGGGGGGCTGAATCAGTATCTAACCGGTTAGCATAATATTTGACTTTATTAAGTATTTTGGATTCCAAAACAGTGTACTGGTAAATAAGAATTAATGTAGTAAATCAGAAGAATAAAGACAACATAGAAAACACACCATAACACAAGATTTTTAACGAGGAAACCATGTGTGGGAAAAACCTCGGTTGGATTTGTGACCCACACTCACTAGCCAATGAATGGATATTACTTACAATATGGTGCTTGCACATGTAGGAAGGCCAACTGCCTAGAGCTCACTGCTCAATTACAAAATGGAAGTCTCACTAACTTACAAAATGGATTATGAGAATCCAATAAAATGTATTGCTACAATACAGCATCTTCTATGCCAAGTTCAGTACCGATTTAAGCTCATATCATAACCATAACCTTATACAAAACATGCCTTAATATTCGCTCATCACTTCGACCATATCCATCTTCTATATCCTCTATCCATATCAAAATTATTTACAAGATCTCATACATATATGAGTCTTATTACAATATACCATGTCGGCTTTACAAAAGATATTTACAATTAAATACAATAAATAAAAGTTGTTCCTGTCGGCTGGGGTGCCGGTATACATTGTTGTCACTACCGATGAAGTGTCTATCAGAAGTGTCTGTCAGTGCAACAAGATTGCCTAAAGGTATCCACAAGGCTGCAAGGTTGCCATCAATGATAACACCTTCAATTACCTTCAATTACCATTAGAGTGTGCAATGCCAACAATGAGCCCACTACAGAAAAACCAACTTGTGATGATAAGGAGAAATGCATCTCATGTATCTGCAGAGGATGAAGACAGATCTGCTAGAAGTCAAAACATTGATGAAGAAGGAACCCACCTCTTCATGGCTCAACAATCAGAATATGAGAGGAACACATCTAAGAATGATCATGCAGATCACTCTTGCCGACAAGATGTGTTTGGCAGTGATAGTGATGGTGAAGAAGAAAAGGAAGTAGAAGTTGATCTTAAATAAGAGCTTGTAAGTGCACTTGAAGAACTTAGCAGAGTGAGGAATGAGTGAAAGTTATTCAAGAATATTGCAATAGTGGAGAAAAACCGGTTGATAAAATGCCTTGAAGAATCTAAAAAAATGTATCTCAGAGTTGAAGACTCAAGAATAAGACACCAAGGAGTGTCAGTGTAAAGATCTAGTATCTAAGCTAGAAGTAAAGGATAAATAATATCAGTAGCCTCTTAGAGAAATGGAGGTTCTCTATAATGACCTTGAGAAGTGTCAAGATGAGCTCAAGGTGAGAATCTAGTTTGATGGTAGCAGTCATGGGTTAGACAAGATGTTGAAGAATAAAAAGCATTTCAAGGATACCAGAGGATCAGGAAGTGGTGTCGATAAATGCTCCACCAACAAGAATGTCCCCCATAATGATATTATGTTTATCTCCTCAAATGGAGAAAACAACGGTTAGACCTTCACATTTAGAAATACTCCCCAGAAGAAGGTTGATCAAACCACAATCGGTGAAGACTTAGAGACAAGAATAAAGATTGGTGTTGCAAGAAGGAGGAAAAATGTAGATCCCAAAGGAAAAGGGAAGATGGGAGAAGACAGCAAAGAAGACCTCCTACCGGTAGAAGACAAAGAAATGCTACTGCCCACATGTCAAGACAAGTGTGGGAGATGAAGAGATCAGATGGAAGAAATCCAAAGAATGGACTACCCAGGATCCATTGTCAAAGAAGGAGAAATGAAGATGTCAGACCAGTAAGATCACTTCATGCATGGAAGAATAATTTTGTAATTCATATGCCATCCTTGTTTGGTTAATCATTTTCATGTAATGGTCACGGCCATACGAAAGAAGAATGTATAAAGGGATCTAGAAGGAACAATATAGGATCTCATAGATATCATGCATATGATCAAAATGTATCCAGGAGTAGATACATGCATATTTCCTCTCCTAGTTATACAAATAATGTTTGTTATAACTACAATGGAATTGGTCATAGAGAGTTTGAATGCAGGAAGAGGAACTTAAAATCATATGGAGGTTGATATAGAAACTATGCTCTGCATAGAAGTGGATACAGAGCATACAAAAGTCAGAGGACTGCATGGAATCAAAGGAGAAATGTCCCTATAGGATCAAGAGATCCACCGGTTTCAGTTGTCAGTCATAGCAACATGACCAAAAGAAGATGGTCAAACTGGTATATTAAGAGATTCCCCAATCATGAAGTTGGGATTTCTATTGTGTGCTACTATAGTACTACTTCCAGTTATGATGCAAAGTCTGGAAATGATAGGACCCATCAGTATAAGAAAGTAAGACATGCTCCCATGACTTAAAATGGGAAGAAGAATGAGATCAAGCAAGTGTGGAGGAAGAAGACCATGGACCGGAAATGTGTATTCAATGTACAAGTGATATCTCCTAAGGCCTAAAGGAGATGCAGGATCTTAGGGGGAGTAACATATTGAATAGATCATTCACCCCCTCAGTGAAGAAGGCCACTTGGAAGAACAAGATGCTACTAGTATGAAGGATGGAAATGAGAAGATAAGTGTGTGTAGTGGTTGCCTTGGCTACACACCTATAGATCAGAGTTGGATCATATGTCAATGGATGGAGATTAACAAATGAAATTAGATACATAGTGACACAAAATTTTAGGAGTCATAGGAAGGTGCTTCGGTAGTGATGATGAACTGATATAGGAAACCAGTATGTGCAGCATATCACCAACATGAATGATAATAGGTACTTGCAGAATATTTAAGATAATGAGGTTGGAGATCATTGCATTAGCCTCGATAACATGGAAAGGGAAGCTATGTCTCAGGTGGTGTTGATGAAGACATGAATGACATATGTTGGCCTGGTTTTTGATTATGTATGCATACATCCCTTAAGGGCTAACCAGTTTAACTCTTGGCATGATGATTACATTGTATGGCATTGTGTACATCCAAGATCATGTCATAAGTTGTGGTGGATATAATAGAACTAAAATATCATCAGATGATCACAAATGTATAGCTCAACCGGTATATAGTGAAGTTTGGAGCTTTGATTTTGGACCTGACTGGCAGTGTGGACCTGAGATGTATAACTCAGGGGGAGTTGACAACCATATTTTCTTATGTATATCTGACCTTCTGGACACAGAGGGTGTGCAAGTGTCTATGGTTGTACCAATATGTTTGTGTTTTAGAGGTATCCGGATTTATGAGATGTTTCAATGTGTATCCTATTGAAATCACAACTGGATCACCGGAAGAGTTGTCTACAAAAAGCAAGAGTTACCTGCATAGGAGAACATACAGTTGGTATGTGAAAAGATACAATTGACATCAGTGTCAGCTTCAACACTTGATATCATCTAATTACGGTCAAAATAAATTCTTCATATCAAAGGAGAGATTATGCAGTTTGATCGGCAGGTATGGTGTATTCACTGACACATGGGTCTTCAATTGGTTTCAGACTTGTATATGTATGTGTTTCCAATTTGCATAAACACTTGGTTCTAATAAATTGATGTCAATTGGTGCTAGAGTCCTTCATCTCCAGAGTTGTAACTTGAGAAATTGTACCAACTGGTATCAAAAGACCTGATGCATCTGGTAAAGAAAAAAGGGGGAGATAAATACTTGACAGTGACTGGAACATACAAGGAAGTGAGAAACCCTGACAGTGTTGTTTGCCATTATTGTCAAAGGGGGAGAAAGATTATGTAGTATAGCGCATACTACATGTGTGAGAATCCATGGATTATACAAAGGGGAAGATTTGGATCTCACAAAGGAGGAGAGAGATTATGTAGTATGTCGTATACTACATGTGTTGACATCAATACCAAAGGGGGAGATTGTTGGCATTGTGTTTTCATTAATGTCAATCAGTATAGAAGGACAACCAGTATGGGAGTATTATTGACATGAAGTCATTGATGTGAACTAGTATTTTAGGTCACTGGTAAAGAAGAAGAATGTCATTCAGAGGAATGACCACTGGAGTCACCGGTATACAAGTCTATGTTTGACTTGTGTGGAAGAGATGACTGGAAGTGAATGTGCCTACACCAGATCACATGTGCCTATTTGAAGATATGCTACACAAACAGGGAAGCCACATGAGTACATTGCAAGATGCAGATGACAAGGACTCACTCCCACTGGTAAGTGGAGCTTATCTCCTATTATGCAAAGTATGCATCTTAGTTTTGTGAGGTAAGGAAGAAGAGGTAAAGGTGGGTGTTTGAAGGATCACACTGGATCTATGGGTGAATAAAAAGGATTCCTTAAGTGTATGAAATTAGGGATAAGCACTAGATAGACATAGAAGGCATATTAAGCCACCCAGACAAAAAAGGAAGAGTAAATAAGTGATGAGTTTGTCACCTTTACAAACCAGCTAAGATGATTTTCACACTAATGATGATGAAAGGAATAACAAAAACTACACAGAGAGAGTGCAACCGGTATGCAAATGCTTAGATGGAATCAATTGAAGGTTGATGACATGGTGTCATTGAGATAGCTACCAGTAATTATGGGAACCGGTAAGGAAGCAAAGAGGATAAGAGATGTGCTCCTACCTGATGAGGATGAGCATGGTATGGATAGGCATGTCTTGTGAATAGTTAAGGTGTTCCACTAATAGATCAGTAAAGTGCAGATGTGAAGGGTAACTGGTAAAGTGTGAGACATTGGCAGGGTTAGAGAACCGGCAGAAAAGAAGGATCAGTTTATTGTTTAGTCGGTGATCCTGTCTGAACTGACATAGAAGTCCAAGATAAGGTGGATGTCGACAAAGGTGCCACATGGAGTCAAGGTGGTGGACATGCATGCAGAGGTAGATGGAGTGTGCACTGGTGAGGTTGTTACAGAGTTGGTTGAAATTAATTGTAAACCCCATAAATCATGCATAGCCTAGGATGCATCTCATCTCAAAATCAACAAAAGCTTCCCTTGTTCTTGCATTTGCCATCCCTAAACCATTTTGCTCAGTGATCTGAGAGCAAAAACATTGGTTTGAGGGACTGTGTAAGATAGAGAACCATGGGACCAACCTTGGGAAGCTGAGTGATACTTCATTACTCCATAGCATGCACCAAGAAGTCCTGTGGGTGTGTGAGCAAGGCTCCATAGAGCTCCATTTTTCGCATATTGAGTTCTATCGACCTGCTTTTCCCGCATACATTTCTGGTGCCCACCGTGCGGCATTACCCCATATATCTAATCAGTTTTGAAATATATCCACTTTTGCAGGTACGCAAGAAAAATGAATTAGCGCGTTAACTGTTTAGCGAATCCGGTTAATAGCCTAGCGCATTCAGTTCACTGTTCAGTGCGTGGGGTCCATCACCTAGAATGTAAAGTCCATTTATCAGTGCATAAGATTACTAATTTTTCCTATAAGTTTTGGTGCAGGAGAAAAACAAAGCAACGTTTCTAGTACACATAGTAGCGCATCCCAGAGACAGTATAGTGCATCACCGGCTTATTTTAGCGCATTACTGTGATTTTGTAGCGCATACAGTTTGTTCTGTAGTGCATCATAGACCGAAATAAGAAAAACAAACATTGTAACCAAAAGTTAGAAATTAGACTTATAGAAGTCCACTGAGGTATCTAACTGGTTATTTTGCAAGTTTCTAACAACTTCATTGCAAATAGGAGCTTCATCTTAGGATTAAGATAGTTAGATTTTTTTACTAACTTACCTAGGTTAGTTTAAAATTTGATTTTCTTCTCTTAAAATTGAACTCACCTTATTTTTGGGCTATAAAAAGAACCACTATCAAAATTTTCTTGCTTTCATAGGAGAAAACCTTCATTTTAGGCTCTAAAAAAAACAACACAAACTTTTCTTTTTGCAAAAATATCTCTAAAAAGAACCTCACCATCCTTTGGTGCATAAAAGGATTCATTTTGAAATTTTGCAAAGGAAAGAACCTCACTTATGAAGTTTTGTTCAAAATCAAAAGAGGGAAGTTATTCCCCTTTTCTAATTTTCTTTTGTTGACCACAGTGATAAATTTGCTTTGTTGACCAGATTCTTTCACTAGATTAAATAATCATTGCTTTGAGGAACTAAAAAGAACACCATGCTTTTCTTGGAGCAACATCTCCAAGTAGAGATTAGCAAATCACTGAATTGAAGGTTTAAAAAGAATTTTTGATTGCCTTGAATTGAAAGAGGAAGGTATATGCTCTCCCCTTAACTGGGTGATCCAAAAAACTAGACCTCTCTTAAAAAGCTTTCTTTCCTTCAAAGCATTTACACTCTTTAGCAGGCCTGCCTTCCCGAGGAGTTGAAATCAACTCTTAAAGTTGTTTATGGCTAGTGTGAAGGGAACGATCTAAGGGGGGAATGGCTTTGACACCAAGTATTCCAACCCACTATAATCAAAAATGAAAAATGATGAAAGTCCTTTTCAACAGTTGCACGCAGTGATTAGCCTTCCCACAGTATCCTTGAGATACGTAAAGCCTTTGTTCTAAAGGTTGGGAAGCCTCCTGAGGGAGTTTATCACTGACGACCGAACAGGAAGCCTAATTACAAACCATAGAAATAGAAACTTTGAACTGAGTCAATAACCAAACATTTATAACATCATATTGCAAGGGTGGGGAAGAATCCGCCCCCAAGATTACTCACCATATATCTCCCAAGATAACTACTCAACTGTGAAGCGATTCACTTTGAGTTAATTTCTGGAAAAAGGCAAAAAAATGGGCGCCCTCTAGGGGGTGACACGGCTGTTTGAGCTGACGGAGTATCGAGACTAGTGGGCTATGATGTTATTTATGACCTTTGAATAAAGAGTCTTTCTGAAGCGTATTACTCGTATCCAAACCTGTTAAAACATTGGGGATTTGAACACATCCTCGCAGAACATACATTTTCTGTTAGATTAGGCAAAATGGTTGTACTTTTTGTGTTGTGCTTACATTTATTACTTCAGAAAATCATCCATCTAGACTGAAAAACTCACGATCAAAACCAAAAATTGCAAATAAAAAACCAATTGAAGAAAAAAATAAAAATAAATAAATACAGGGCAGATTAGCACGTGGGGACAACTCCTTAGCGCTTAGGGTATTTAAGTTAGCACATCAAACCATTAAGTTAGTGCGTCTATTCCAAACAGCAGCATTTTATCCCAAAATCAAAACAGTGTCAAACCATTTAGTGCATTAGAGAAACAGTCTAGCGAGTGGAAGCATCAGCTTAGCGTGTAGCAACCAAACATTAGTGCATCAGGTTTAAAAGTTAGCATGTCACAGACCCAGGTTAGCACGTAAATTTTTAAACAGGCAGAAAACAAATTTTTGAACAGTCAAATCTTTAGCCCGTGTTTGGGGGTAGCCTAGCGCATGTGGTCATTCTTTTAGCATGTAGAGTAATTTTGGTAGCGCATTTCGTCTCTGTTTTAGCACATGACCAAAGACATATAGACAAGGGGCAAAACAGTGAGGAATTTTAAAATTTTTGAAAACATTTTCAAAAGCCTCTTTTCATCAACCACATTTTTTCATCAAAGTGGAGTAGCAAAAACAAAACTTTAAAGGTTATTTCTTGAGATAAATTTGTATCAAAACAAACGTTGTAAAAATCCGAAACTGATCACACGATAAAACATATCTATCTTATCATAATCCGGAAACCTCATCATAAGTATCGACAGAATCCTTTACCATCTCACGGATTTCATCTCAAAAACACTTGTTTAAACAATTTTAGGTTGTCAAATCAAGTCTCCATATCGGGAGGCTTTTATCCATATCATTTGACACACTTTGTCATGAAGGGGCATCTAAACCTTCATTTTGATAAAGTAAGACTTGAAATTTTCAAAACAAGATCAACTGAATCCAAACAAATCAAAGGAAACCATTGATCACTCATGCATGACTAATCCCCATATTTTGAGAAGAAAGAGCCTTTATCGTAACATCACGTTGAAGAAACAACAACCTAGTTTTTCCAAATTCATTAAGAGAAATAAGTTTTTATACATCAATCGTCAACTCTTCAAATCTCATCGGGTATTCCTTCATCACGTCAAACGTTATATCCAAAACAAATCCAACGAATTTGACAAAGAGCCTTTAAAAACAAGAGCATATTGTCAAAAGTCTTATTTTAATCAAATCGTAAACCACGGAGGAAAGATCAATCCAACATTCTTGCCTGATGAGTGTATCACTTATAACACACCTTGACTAGAACCACCCACCCCCAAGCAACATATCAACGAGGATTTTGTCCCCTTCGTCACTGAAAGTTTCTACTAAAATGCCTATTACTCGCTCTCAAAGAAACCAACAAAGCGAGACACACACAGAGTCTAGTATGAATCGAAGGTTGTCAAATCCTTTTGAAGGTCCACACCTAGAGGAGACTGAAATTTCTGAAGCACTTCTTCAGGAATGTCAGGAAAACGCTTCATTCCAAAAGCTTGTAGAAAGGCTTATGAAAAATGACAAAGAAATATATTTGCTCATGCTCACAAGTAAAGGAGTAAAACTCCCTGACAACCTTGACACAGACGTGTTTAGGACACAACCTCAGTAGTACAAATATCAAGAGCGACAATGAGAAACAGAAATTCGAGACCCTGAACAAAACATCCTGGATCAAAACATACCAGAACAAAATCCACCAATGCAAAACATCTCTGATCAAAACATACCGGAGCAACATACACCAAGACAATACCTTCCCGAGCAAAATATACCATTCCAAACACCATTTCAACCTAGGATCAATACAAGGGAAGAACTTTTCCCTCGACAAGACAATGTACCTTTGGCTGCCCTTGCTCAACAAATGCAAATGTTACAAAGGCAAATGCAGGACATGCAACAAGGGACAATAGTACGGTACTCTTTAAACGAAATCTATCCTTATCCTTTTGACAGAAGATTGTGCATGATCCCTTTTCCTCCAAACTTAGACGTGCCTAAATTTGACAAGTACAATGGAAAAAGTGATCCCCGTGATCATGTCAGAGAATTTTGTACCATGAGTCTTGAGTTTGCTCATGATGACACCTATCTGATGAGGTTATTCCCAAGAAGCTTGGGAGGACAAACAATGGAATGGTGATCCAAAATTACACCACCTATCACATCGTTTGATGAATTGGTTAACAAGTTCATAACACAATACTCCTATAACATCCAACGTGCCATAACCATGCTAGATGTCTGCAACACCAAACAAAAGAACAATGAAACATTCATGATTTTCCTTCAACGCTGGCGGCGTATGGTATCACGATATCCTCAAGATATTCCTGAAAAGGAGAAAATGGAGATCTTCATCGACAACTTGAATGGTGAAATGAGTTACAGGCTAAAACTCCAATGCATACCGTCTTTCGCTAAATTGATTGAAAATGGCATTCAAGTAGAGGAAGCATGTGTCAAAAAGGGAACACTCAAATTCTACAAGGAAGGAACAAACTCATCAAACTACAATAACCAGAACAACAGCAACTTGGACAAATCTCAATTTTGGACTCGAAACAAAAATGAAGGCAACAATGAATCACATGATCCCAAATCTAAGCAACCACTGCTTGCATTATTCGGAAATCCTCAAACTATGAAAAATCCTAAAAATGCTAATCCAAATGCTAACACATATGCACCAAATTCCAATCAAGGACAACTCAACGCAAACAACACCAAAGATACTCAAAGCAAAAATGCAAATCTAGAACCTAACAACAATTCACGCGATAATACAAACAATTTCCACAAGCGTGTCTTCACACCACTGGGGCAATCACTAGAATCAGCATTTAAAGAACTTCTGGCAAATAAAATTCTCTCCTTGCCGGCAATGAGCAACTATGAACCCCAAATCAAACCACCTTGATGGAACGATTCACACTATTGTGATTTCCATTGTAACAAGGGTCATCGGACGAACGATTGCATGAGATTGAAAAACATTGTGCAAGACATGATTGATCGAGGTGACTTAACGGTAGATGGTCTCAAAACAAATGGTGATCATGGAGCCTTTAAAAATCCTCTTCCAAATTACAACAAAGATGGAGCTTCAACCTTGAATGATACACGCGGAGCTCATATCAACCATATCTACAACAACACCATAAATCACAGATCAGCTGAAGATCATCAAGTAAATGTCATCACCATCTGAGATGAGCATGATCATGAATCTGTCAATGTGACAACCCAAACTTAGAAATATGTCTTAAAAGGACATACTGCACCTACAACTACTACACCAAAGATCCAATATGACTTGGTTAGCCAACTATGCAAAACTCCAGCTCAGATATCTATACTAGAATTGTTGAAACTCTCACCCAAACACAAAAACATATTGGAGCAAGCACTATTGGAAACCAATGTACCTCAAAATCTGGATACGGACAGATTTCAAGCCATGGTCGCCCATATAATAGGACCTCATAACCTCACCTTCTCAGAGCATGACAATGCTTCCTTGAGTCATCCGCATAACACTCCTCTCCATATCGAAGTCATTGTTTGCAAACACCAAGTAAAAATAGTCTTAATAGATGGAGGAGCCGGACTTAATATATGTACTTTAAAGCTTATCCGTGCATTAGACTTCTTAGAAGAGTCTATTGATCCTTGCAAGAAGATTACCATAAAGGCATACGATGATGAGGAAAGGTCCTCTAAAGGAACCGTGATGTTACCCATTCAAGTGGGACCAATGCAAAAGGATACTATATGTCAGGTCTTAGACATAGATCTCACCTACAATATTTTGTTAGGGCGACCCTGGATACATGAAATGCAGGCAGTGCCTTCTACATATCACCAATGTGTCAAATTTCCTTATGACAGACAAGAAATCTCCATATCTGCTGATCACAATCCATTTCAACATTGTAATGCAATGGGGGCAGCCCAGGATAGTTTGGTTCCTCATAATAGAGAAAAGCGGTGATCTTCAACATTAGATCTACAAACAGCAAAGCCCAACTCATTATCTAGAGATTTCAAGCAGCAAATGCAAATCAAAGACCAAGGTATGGGAGAATACTCTTTGGAGCCCCTATGTTTGGCTAAATTATCGACATCACCCAAATCTCATGGATTGCCTACTACATCAAAGCATCTGGTAACTCAGCCCATCACCAAATTTGATGGTACCTTCATCCAATTGGGCACTCTAGCACATGAATCAAAAGACAAGGATATTCTTAGCTAGTTATACAAAGATGAGGAAGAAGATAACAAAGCAGCTGCTCTGGACATTGTTCTACCTACACACCCGTATGGAAAAGGATACTTAATCATGTAGCAAATGGGATATGACGATAAAGGACCTATTGGGAAATGCAAAGGAGTCACTGAACGTATAGATCTTCCTTCACAACCTAATAGAGATAAGATAGAATTGGGTTGTGAGCTCACTTTCCTATTAAAAAGGCCACCCCACCTAACTACAAAACCTCAATAGAAAGTAAAGAAGAAGTACAAAGAAGAATCCTGGCAGGAAGCACTCTTTGAATCAGCAGAAACAATCCGCAAGGCACGGGAATATCAAGATCAGAAATTACATCAAGAAAAGCTTCTAAAACATAAAAGGGCCATATCTACAGTAGTAGCTCATATTCAAACACCAATATCTCAAGAACAAATAATATCATCTCCGGATACCTTTGTTTCTCCCTGAAGAAGCACAGTCTATGAACAAATATAAAAAATAGAAGCCGGATCTGACACAGAATCAACAAAAACTATCAAAATGGTATCCATTATCAAAGATTTGTTTTCACCATACAACATACCAATTTACAGCACTGATAGAATCTGGGATGATGCCTCTGAGACTATTCCAATGAATATGAATGGGGTACCTGCTCCAATGCTACTACAGATATCCCTAATGATACTAATTCCATATCCCTTTCTCAAGAAGAACATAACACAAAAGATAGACCTCTTGAATTTGGACCGTAGAATATCTATGGCGCGAAGGAAAGTGAACAGAAACATTATGAACAAGTCTATGCGGAAGATAATACCATCGAAGACCTCGACAAAATCCTGGACTTCTTTAAAACCAAGAACAATCACGATGAACACTCTGTCCTAACACTTACAGTAGCAGAACTTGATCCACCTAACGATTCCTTACCGCTTGTCTTTCCTGACCTCATCGACTAGGATGAACCTGAAATCCATGATATACCAATTTTCCCAGATGATGAATCTATTATCCATTACCTATGTACCGTAAATCCGGAAACAGGCTCTACCAGTGAACAAAGTAACGATGTCTGCAAACCCAGGAGTGCCAAGTCTCTCGGTCACAAAAATGAACCAAGTAAAAGATCTGATGCTGAAAACCAGTCAATGGTAGCTCTAGATCACAAAAAAGTAAAAATAAAGGACGCATCTGAGGGTGAAAACCTTATTAAGGCACCTAACAATGGGAGACTTGACACTCTTCCTGAGCACTTTCATGAACGATCACCCATATTGATTGAGCCTACTCAATCAATCAACATTGGTACCACAGAAGCAGTCAGAAACCTACACCATGCAGAATCTCTAACAGAGGAAGAAAGATCAGCATTCATCATTTTCTTTAGAGAACAACAAATTAACTTTGCTTGGTCATATGCTGATATGCCCGGGGTGGACCCACACTTAATCATGCATCATTTGTCCATCTCTTCAGGAGTTAAACTAATCAAGAAAAAGCTACGAAAGATGAATCCATAGGTGGCACTCATGGTCAAAACTAAACTAAAGAAACTATCAGATGTCGGATTCATCTGACCCATTGACTATGCAGAATGGATTTCCAACATCGTTCCAGTATCAAAACTAGATGGTAGTATCAGAATATGCACTGACTTCAAAGACCTCAACAAAGCTTGTCCAAAAGATGACTTTCCTCTACCCAGTATCGACATAATTGTGGACCTCACAGCAGGCCATGCAATGCTATCACTAATGGACGGTTTTTTAGGCTATAATCAAATCAAAATAACCCCAGAAGATCAAGATAAAACCACGTTCACCTATCCTTGGTGAACATACTGTTGGAATGTTATGCCTTTTGGCTTAAAGAATGCAGGGGCCACTTATCAAAGAGCAATGACAACTATCTTTCATGATATGATGCACACATTTATGGAAGATTACGTGGATAATTTACTAGCTAAATCCTTCACTAGAGCAGAACATCTCAGTATCCTAACAAAGATCTTTGATCGATTGGAGAAATTCCAAGTCAGGCTGAACCCTAAGAAGTGTGTCTTTGGGGTTACATCAGGCAAGTTACTAGGCTACATAGTCTCAGCTAAAGGTATTGAAGTAGATATAGCAAAGGTACAACCCATTATGGAAATGCCACCACCAAAGAATATAAGTCAACTCAGATCTCTACAAGGACAACTTCAATCAATCAGGTGATTCATCGCTTAGCTAGCAGATAAAAGTCTACCATTTAACCATTTACTACACAAAAATGTACCATTCAGATGGGAGACCAAGTGTGCAGAATCCTTTTATCAAATCAAACAGTACCTGATGAATCCACCAGTTTTGGTACCACCAATTGCAGGAAAGCCACTTATCCTATATATCTCAACAATAGATATATCGCTAGGGGCACTATTGGCACAAGAAGATCAACAAGGAAAGGAACGCACCATATACTATATCAGTAGGACATTGAATGGCTATGAACTCAACTATACATTCATTAAAAAGGCTTGCCTAACAGTGGTCTTCGCATCTCAGAAGTTCCAACATTATATGCTACCACACACAATTAAGCTAGTGGCAAAAATTGATCCTCTCAAATATCTACTCAGCAAAGCAGCTCTTACGGGATGATTAGCCAAATGGGTCATGATTCTTAGTGAATTCGACATCCAATACACAGAAAGATGAGCCATCAAAGGACAAGCAATTGCAGATCAGTTGGCTGAAGCACCACTACTAGGAAAACAAACTATGGAGATTGAATTTTTGGATAGGGACGTTCTTACTATTTCTACCAAACAATGGACCCTATACTTTGACAGATCCTACACACAACATGGTTCAGGAAACACTATACCAAGATCATATAGGCTTATGTTCCCATGCACAAATAATGTGGCTGAATATGAGGCATTGGTTATAGGCATCAAAATGGTCGTAGAATGGAAAATCACAAAGTTAAAAGTCTACGGTGACTCACAACTAGTCGTCAATCAAATCAACAATGACTATCAGACAAAGGATGACAAGCTGCTACCCTACAAGCGAATGGTGGATGACTTCAAATAGTATTTTGTGCACATCACCTTCGAGCAAATACCAAGGTTGAACAACAAAGCAGCCGATGCAATGGCTACTATCGCTTCATTACTACAAATTCTAGAGCAACAGAGTCATTACGAGTTCCTGGTAGAGCAACTATTCTCCCCAGCTTATGACCACTATGAATCCCATGTTATCTATGCCTTGACAGGTTCAGATTCTCCGTTATATGTATCGATATATGACTACCTCAAGAACAATATCTTACCCATTGACCAATCTCGTAACCAGAAATGTAATTTTATCCGGCAAGCTGTCCGTTATACCCTTACTGCTGATACTTTGTACCGTCGAGGTCTAGTTGGTACTCTTCTTCGTTGCCTTGATTGTCATGATTCTAATTCCGCTTTACATGAGCTTCATAAAGGTATTTGTGGCACACATTCAAGTGGTACTACTCTTGCTAAAAAGCTTCTAAGGATGGGATACTACTAGCCTACAATGGAGAAAGATTCATACCACTTCACCAAGAAATGTCCTAAATGTCAGATCCATGGCAATCTGATACATGCACTAGCATAGGAACTACAACCATTTACAACATCTTGGCCCTTTTGTCAGTGGGGACTAGACTTAGTTGGCAAAATTCATCCTTCATCTTCAAATGGACAAAAGTTCATTATAACTGCAACAGAATACTTTACCAAATGGATAGAAGTAGTTCCTGTGACCATAGTAACTAGGAAACAAATTGCCTCTTTTATCCTAAACTATCTGATCTGCAGATATGGTATTCCAAGTTCAATCATCACAGATAATGGACGACCTTTCAAAAACCAAGATGTCCAAGAACTATGTGAAAAATTCAAAATCCAACATCGGTTCTCTACACCATACTACCCATAGGGGAATGGTCAAGCAGAAGCATCTAACAAGACAATACTAAAGATTCTAAAGAAAATAGTAAATGATGCAGGTAAAGATTGGCACGTACATCTTAATCCAGCACTTTGGGCATATAGAACCAGCATCCACACACCTACAGGAGCAACACCATACTCATTGGTATATAGATCAGAAGCCTTTTTACCCCTGGAGGTAGAAATCCCATCTCTCAGAGTCTCTTTGAAAGGTTTAATCCCTGATGAAGAGTATCGAGTTAATCGACTGCAAGAACTTGAACTATTAGATGAAAGATGTCAACATGCTTACACTCATCTCAAGGCATATCAGCAATGCATGTGCAGGAGCTACAATCACAAGGTCATCCCTCGCAACTTCAAAGTTGGTGATCTAGTCCTCAAAGAAAATCCAAGAAATCAGCAAGATCGAGAAAAGAAAGGGAAGTTTGAACCTAACTGGTTGGGTCCCTATGGCATCATATCAGTCTATGGATCAGGTGCCTATCAGCTAACAACTTCAGAAGGAGATGTACTTGACGAACCAACTAACAACATCCATCTGAAGAAGTACTACACTTGAGTAATCTAATGCACGGAAAAAGCCAAAACAAGCCAAAAAAAAGAAGCAAAAAAATTCAAAAAAAGCAAATAAAAAGGTACAATAAAAGCAACTGGTGAAAACCTGGTAAATAGGCACTATTGTGAAAGGATGGCTCCTCTATCTATATCCATACCATTTTATCAAAACACTATCGGCCATCACCTAACACTTAACACATACCCATTCAGGACATACTTAGCGTAGTCACTATCCTAGTCTATCCATATATATCCTCTTACCACATTCCACCATGGCTTGGAAATCACTGTACATATTCACATCAAGAGGCACACTCAACTAGGGGCAATAAATCATCAAAACTATTTCCAAAACTCAGAAGCATTGCATCCAACAAACAAAACTACGTTTCATCACAAAACAAAACAAAGAATCACAGAAATACCAAGGATGGATGATTTTCTGAAGTAGTAAATGTTGCATTATCGCATAAAATCTTAACTATTTTTGCATTTTGAACTTTTAAAATTATTGGATTCTCTCCCTTTTCTCACTAAATGCTTCACAGCTAGAGATCATGGGGAACCTCCAATATTTTCTTAGTCTTCTGTTTGGGAGGCGATCACTTGTACTGTGTGAATACTTGCCTTGAGATGTGATACATTGAATATCACTAAAGGCATGATTCCACTTCATGCATACAAATGATTTAATCTTGTCTGTTTACATGCAATCCGCACTCAGGTCGTCCTGGTTCAATTATACCTTGATGCTTGTGCTATCTTGCAAAATCAAACATCATGTAAATTTTTCTCAGGTCATTATGGTTCAATTATACCATTGTGCTTGTATAAATTTTCAACATATCCTAAACAAATCAATGCTCAATGATGATACCTACAAAGAAAGAAAACAACATATGGTTGTATCAGGATGGCAAATACAGAATGAGGATGCTACCAAAAATAATTAGTTGCATATCATATCATACATCTCATTTTCAAGATACATCTCATATCATATCATATCATACAAGATACATCTCACAGCATATCATTACCATACATCTCATTTTCAAGATACATCTCACAGCATATCATATCATACATCTCATTTTCAAGATACATCTCACAGCATATCATTACCATACATCTCATTTTCAAGATACATCTCACAGCATATCATATCATACATCTCATTTTCAAGATACATCTCACAGCATATCATTACCATACATCTCATTTTCAAGATACATCTCACAGCATATCATTACCATACATCTCATTTTTAAGATACATCTCACAACCATATCAAAGCATACATCCTACATCATACATTATATCATATATTTAAGCATTGCATCATCATAAAGTAAAGCAAAGAACACATAAGCACATACATCCATATAACACACCACATGATCAAAGATAATGATGTCGTATATATATATCTCAAAAATGATAAAAAATGTACAAAATCTGTCATCTTTGTGTCCAGTACAAAGAATACAATGATCAAAAATACAATAGAGACAATGTCTCTCAAGTATGGTTATCCCCTGACGATGATGGTCTGGCACCAGAAGTCCCCACCCCTGGATCTCCAGGGGGATCATGTCTCGATGGCCCTGTCACACCTCGGCTCTCGGACCACGACCCAGTATCTCGAGATCGACTAGATCTCGACTGTGTAAAGCTTTGTACTCAGTGATCCCTGGGTATCGCAGCCTCATAGTGCCAACGGTAGTACTCCACCTCCTGAGCTCTCAAAGATAGCTCTCTCAGGGTGTCTCTCATTGGACCACCTACCGCTGCCCTCTGTATGCTTGTTGCAAGCTCCTCCGCTCAACCCCACCGCTCTATCTCCGTGTCTCGCTTAGTGGTCAATTGTGCAATCTGTCGTTGATATATCAATACATGTGCCTACAGCTACTATACAGTCACCTGTAGGGTCCTAATTTGTGCATCCTCAACATGAGTGGGGATCCAGACCCATAGCGGTACCTATTCCGGGGCATCTCCTCTAACTCTGCCTGTCCTCGGTGTAGGAGGCAGTAGCACATCTTTCCTCCTCCTTTGCACTGGTCGTGTTGCCTCATTAGTCCCCCCCACTGTAGCTAAAACCTCTCTCACCCTCCCCTCTCCACCTGCTCCAAGGGCCAACCCCCCTCTACCTCTATCTCTCACCGCCCATCTCACTGCTCTCTCCAAACCTCTCTCTCCTCTCCTCCCTCTATCTCCTCTCCCCTATCATCCTCCCCCACCATCTTCATCATCCTCCTTGTCTCCACCTCCCTCATCATCATCATCATCAAATGACGACCGCATCTCCTCTGGATCCGATATCCTCGCCACTACCCGCACAGTGAACAATCTGGCAAACTCATCTGTCATGCCTGCATCAAAAATCTCCAGGGCATAATCTCATATCTAGCCTGCCAAACTAACAAACTCCTCCATAGCCACCACACTATCAATAGTCGGACCCTAATCTGGTATGTCCTACCTCCACCGTGCATACAAGAAAGCCCCCTGAGGTATACCCTACTGTCGATCAGACTGTCACAAAACTCTGGTAACCACGAACCTCTCAATCACGAATGGGATCCTCCCGATTAGGTATCTCGTCATAAAACATAGGGCATCTCCAGCCCGTCCTCTGCCCATACCTCGCACCCTATTTACGGTCGCCAAGTGACCGTATCAATGTCATCTAGCACTCTCCTCCAATGCTCTAGTTTGCCCAGCTTCCGCTAGACAACTAGACCCCTGTACTCATAGGCATAGGCACATCCAACGGGCCTATCTCTGTCTGCTAATGGCCTGGTGGCTGGAATGTGCTCCTAGCACCATACCTGTAGGAGCATCATGCCAGCTGACAAACTATCGTAACCCAGGTATACCACCTTGTGTAAATCCCTGTACAGATGGGCTAGCATAGCTGATCCCCATGCAAACCTGCGACCCTGTGTAACCATGTCCTCTAACACCAGCCCCCATCCCATGGATAGTCCCTTCAACTTGCGGTCAGGACATAGAAAGCCACCTATAAACCCTGCCAGTACTAATGGAAGTAGTGCATAATCCAAGTCTAAGAACTCCTGCCAAGGGATCTCATATCCGCATACTGTCTCATCGTGAAATATGCGGTGAAGTTCCTCTGTGCCACCCTCCTCCAACTGCTCATAAGGTAGTAGTGAACCTACTACTGGTATGTGCAGAATCCTGTAACAGTCCTCTGGCGTGACTGTCATCTCACCCGTGGCAAAGTGTAAGGTGTTTGTATCATTGTGCCACCTCTCTGCGAGCACTGTAAGTAACCCCCAGTTCACAGTGAACCGAGGCATATCCAAAAGGGACGTCAGACCGCATCTCTCGATAATGTCAAGGTTGGCCTGTGCCAACTATGGTATCAAAGTCCAAGGCCTAGGAAATCGCTTACATGACTGAACCATGCCCAATCGCTCTTGTCAACCAGCAAAACAAGTCCAATATCAGTTTCCAAATCAAAACAATGATATCAAAATCAAAATCACATCAACAACATGAAACAATTTGCTCATCTACATCAAGTTCAACATCCTATCATTTCATATTAGCTTGTAACACAAATCAAGTTATCAAAAACCATATCAAAACTTGTAAAACAACTCAAGTTTCCCACCCATATCAGCTTGTAAAACAACTCAAGTTTTCAACCCATATTAGCTTGTAACACAAATCAGGCTTCACACATTGAACTTGAAACAAAGTGCAAAAACAAATCATGCTTTGATCAAAACAACACATTAATATCTATGCATAACTTGAAATATCGCAAATCAAAACAAGTTATATCAACACTCATATTGGACAAATCAATAAAAATCATGACAACAAAACACAACAATTTCACAAATCACCCCATCTCACAAAATTTTTCCTGATGCGCTAAAACAGATTCTCCCTGTGCTAGAATACACCCATGAGCTAAGCTATTTTCCCCACATGCTAATCTATTTACCCTATGCACTAGAATTCTTCTATGCGCTATCCTTTTTCCCCAATGCGCCACCCAACCTACCCTATGCGCTAAAACCTATTTATGTGCTAACCTATACCTTGCTGACGCTACCTATTTGACCCTATGCGCTAGGTCTACCCTACGCGCTAAAACCCCTTACCCATGCGAACCCCTATGACCCTTATGCGCTAGGTCTTGCTCATGCACTACCCTATTGAATTGACGTGCTACCCTATGTTCAACATGTGCTACTTTCCCACAATGCGCTAACCTAGAACTTCTATGCGCTACACTATTTTGTTTCGGACGTAGCCCTAAATTCAAACTTTATGCGCTACCTAAATTTTCGTATGCGCTAAATTATGACTTTGACGCGCTAAACCGATAAAACCGAATTTCAAAAATAAAAAACTAACCAAAAATGACAAAATCAAAAATCAAAAAAGGGTCAAATATGTTGACTTACTTATGGTCCATATGCGGTAGGTCTCTGGTACCTCTGAACGCGCTCAAAACGATGCTTGGAATACGGAATAGGCATTTTGACTTCTCTCCAAATTCTTTTTCTCCAAAGTCAACAATGCACAAATGAATCAAATCAAAGCACTTTTCCCCTTTTATAGGAGAAAAATGAAATTAGGGTTAGGGAACTGGCCATGTAATTTGCTTGCAGTCTCCCTTATACCCTAAAACATGTAAATTATCGGGAGATGAATCAATTTAAACATTTCACATAGACAAAATCATACACACCAAACACAAATCACCAAATCAAATCAAAAATTTTAAAATATTGATTCATCTCCCAAGGGGGCATCACCATCAAATATCGAATCTGGGGCATCACACATCAAATCAAATCTGGGGCACGACGTGAAAATCGTAAAAGCGATATAAAAATTTCATCTGATCATAAATCACAATAACACATCATTTTCTTTGAAATAACATGTGCACACACGTCACTTCAAAGAGGGGAAAAATGTAGACGTATAAAAATGACCATATTCCTAAATGAATATTTTATGTTCATTTCTCTATTTAATTAAATTCAATTTAATTAAATTTTCTGCATTCCTCTATTTAATTAAGTAAATTACTCGATTAAATTCACTATACCATTTAATGAATAAATCATTTTATTCAATTAAATCCCTCCTATCCACTTTTAATTAAATTCAAATTTAATTAAAATAGTTATCCTAAATTAAATAAATCTAATTTATTTAATTGCAACCAAATTGAATTAAGTTCAATTAAAGCCTATTTTCCCTCACCCACTTGCAAAATCCTACACCTCCCACTTGCATCCTAACCCTCTTTCTAACCTCTTCTAGATTCTTCTAATCCTGATTAATTAAACCAAACGCATCCATTATCACTTTTCCCTAAATTTGAGGAGGTCACCTCTCAAATTTGGAGCAAAGTCTTCAAAAGGCATTAAAGCCTTTATCCATTCAACAAGCTAACTTGTTGAAAGCCCCCAAATTTGGAAGGACTCTTACAAATTTGTCCCAAAAGTCTTCATAACCATTAATAGTTAACTCAAACCCTCTTACATGGTTAAAGAATTTCCATTAACTCAACCTCCATCTAACCCAAGGGTCTCATCAAGCATTTATTGCTTTGACCATGGTTATCCTTAAACCTTTGCACAAGAGTTTATTCTTTGGGTAAAAGCTTTATCCAATGGATAATCTTAACTTAACCTTAACCCTTAACCCCTAGGGCAACCATGAGGTCTTCTCAAGCATTTAATGCTTCTTACATCTCCTCTCAACCAACCTTATGTTGACAATTGTCACCATTTCATTGGTGCCAATTGCAAACATGGATTCCCAACTTTCAAACTCAACCCTTAATTGAATCTTTCAATCCTGACCATCCATTGCCCTATTTTTGCTATAAATAGAGCTCTCATTCTTCCATTTTAAAAATCATCCAAGTTTGTAGTATCATACTTATGCTCAAATACATTCAAGCTTTCATTTCATATATGCTCATCATTTAGCCTCTCTTTAAAATAGAAATTAATCTAATATGCATTTTAGAGTATTTCTATTATCATTAGCTTAAATCATTAACTAATATAGTATGATAGGATAGTTTGTTTACTAACCTTGTCATCTTATAGTTAGTTTATTGCATTTCTAGCATCATGCATAGTCTAGGATGCATCTCATCTTAAAATCAACAAAAGCATCCCTCGTTCTTGCATTTGCCATCCCTAAACCATTTTGCTCAATGATCTGAGAGCAAAAACATTGGTTTGAGGGACCGTGTAAGATAGAGAACCATGGGACCAACCTTGGGAAGTTGAGTGATACTTCATTACTCCATAGCTTGCTCCAAGAAGTCTTGTGGGTGTGTGAGCAAGGCTCCATAGAGCTCCATTTTCTGCATATTGAGTTTTATCAGCCTGCTTTTCCTGCATACAATATCTATAGAGGATCATAGAGATTGAGTAGCAGGGAGACAACTAGTAATAGGTTTTGGTGAAGGTTCAACCGATGAGGTTAAAGGAACCGGCAAGCTACAGAATGAGAGAGTGTTGTTGCATTTGAGAAGAGATCAGTCAAGTACTGAATGAGTATCAGAAGAGAGACTGAGTGTGAGAGAGAACTAGGTTGAATGAATCAACTGGGAATAGTGAGGAACTAGTAGTCTACAAGTCAGTCTATGAGAGAAGTATACTGGTGGTGACTAAACTAGTAGAGAAGAGCCAAAGCAGATTGCAGAGAAGGGAAGTTGAGGACCAACAGGAATTAGATGGTAGATATCTGACTGAGTTATCTAAACCAGTGGTGGAGAGTAATAAAGTAGTTAAGAGAAGAGACAACTAGCAAAAACAACTGGTAGAGAAGGAGAAGAGGTTGAACTGATCAGGTTGTAGTAGTGAGAGGGTGAGAGAGAGAGAACCGACAGTGAACTAGATAGAAGATCTAGTAGACAGATTTGAAGAAGAGTTATAAAACTCATTTATAACAAGGCTATTAACTTGTAAATGATTATGTTTTTTATTCACTGAGTTGGAGCTTTGTGCAGGGGTTGTAGCCTCTTGGGTTGGTGCTCCTTGGGTTGGTTCCCTAAAATCAAGGGTTGGAGCTCCTTAGGTTGGTTCCCTAAACATTATAATCAAGGATCCATTATGAGGATGGATTGGAGCAATAGACTCCACCAGCATTTCTCACCAAGGTTTTTTCTCATCTTTGGTTTTCCTCATATATGTTGGTGTTATGTGATGTTCCTTTTATGTGTGATTGCATTTGTGATTAGTATGCCCACTAAGAAAGAAGTCTGCATTGAGTTAGATCTGATAATTGGTATGCACATATAGGATAGTTAAAGGGAAAAGATTGAGAACCACTGATTCACCCCCCTCTGAGTGGTGCATTGTCTTTAACACACCTTTACACTTACAGCAGGATATCTCTTTTCAACTATCTTATCCTTTCTTGAAGAGTATTCCCTCTCTTGCTTGGATTTATGAAATTGTTGAATAATGGATATCTTCTTTGCGACGAAGGTAGGTATCCTTGTTCTACTTTCCTTAAGATATCAACATCAACCTATGTTGACATCTTAAGAGGGGGCACCCACGCTGCTCCTTTGTACTATACTTCTCTTATGCATTATACAGTGGGACATTCTTGGAATCAGAGGGCAGCCTCTTAGAGAAAGGTATCATCACTTTTCTTGTACAGTAGGACATTCTTGGAACCAGAGGGAAGCCCCTTAGAGCAAGTTGTCATCACTTTTCTCTTGTAGAGTGGGTCATTCTCGAAACCAGAGCACAAACTCTTAGAGAGAGGTGTCTTGACTTCTTCTTTTCTTATATAGTGGGTCATTTTCTGAACTAGAGCATAGACTCTTAGAGAAAGATGACACCACTTTTTGCACGGTGATTATTCTGAAAACTAGAGCACAAACTCTTAGAGAAAAATGTCACGCCTTTCTTGAAATGTGTACTATACATTCTAAAAGGGTTGTAGCATACTTAGGAATAGACTCCTATGAGGTGCTTCAAACCTCACTTGCACACACACGCTCTTGAGGTTGGGTGGAACTAACAGTGTTCCCACTCTCCTCCCTTACATGGATCACCCAAACAGGCTCTGGGGGCTAGATTTCCATGTCCTTCTCTCCATGGATCACCTAGTTTTAGGGGTGAGAAGTCCATGGTTTCTCTCATTTTTGCCTTTCTTCTCATGGATCACCAAAGTGTGTATTCATGTTCTCTCTCTTCTTCCTCTCATGAACCCATAGTTTTGTTATTGATGGTCCATAGATGATGTCATCTTTTCTCTTTTATGTGATTGTTTGTGTTTATGTGATGGAATTGGTCTTTGTGTCCTTATTAGTTATTGAGGTATCTGAGTATTGAGCTCTCTTTGGCTAGTTGGTTTGTCATCTTGTGCATTGTCTTGTCATGTGTCTTTTGTGCTTTGTTTGTGTTATGTGCGTCTTGTTCCTTTTGTGTTGTGTGATCTTTCATATTTTTGAGTGAGTTAATATCTTAATATTGTGGGCTTGGTTCCTCGAGATTAGTGACATCTTATACTTCTTGTGATCTTACTCAGAATCTCTCATCTTCATCTCTCTCTTCCTTTTACTTTACCAGCAGTAGTGGTGTAAGCCATACTCCCGCTAAAGTGGGTGCTAAATGTAGTGTCATAAAATTGCACCTCCTGCAATTTTAACCACATTTGAGGTCCTCACCTTGGCGATGACATCCTTATTCCTAGCCAAGACCTATTTCTACATTTTCACCCCTTGACCCCTTCTTGTTTGAGCCCTGAGGTAGCCTCAGGACCCTCTTCAGGCCCCAAGATAGGGCAGGACAAGGGTGCCACACCCCTGTCCCTCTAGGATAGGGTGTGGCACCCCTATCCTCCTTGGATAGGGGTGTGGCACCCCTATCCCACCCTCTTAGGGTGGCCCCAAGATAGGTCCCCCCGGCCCTATCTACACTTTGGGATCCTAAATCTCCCCGATGTTGATGATGAATTAATCTTCTTAGGCATGTATAAAAAGGGAGTTGGTTTTCTCATTTGCATAGGCAGGAATGATAAGAAAGAATTAGATAAGAAAGCATAGGCGGAGATATACATCATCAAGCATTTTCAAGCATGTATGTGTGTTAGGGTTTTGTCATGTTACATTCCATTCCATGCAACACTTGTGATCACATTCAAGAAGCAAAGCAATCATCATCATCAAGTTGTAGATCTACAAGGTATACATTTCTTGTTGGTATTATGGATGTGTTGCATTAGTTTTGTCATTGATGTCAACACTTATCCTTCTGGAGATCTACATTGTTGATTTGGCACTATGGTTATATTGGTTTACTGATGAACCAACACATTATGTTCACTGGCAAGGTCAATGACTTATGCATAATCATAGGTATATGCTTACCGACAAGTTATATGGATTCACTGGCACTGATGATAACTTGTTATCATCTGGAGATCACTTGATTATGTCTAAGACATGGTTTGGATACTTGGTTTTGGTGTTTTGATTATTGGTCTAATTGGGTTGACATATTTGTCGTTATCGGTAGATTGGTCTAGGTTATGGATTGGTATACGCTATCTATTCCAGATTAGCATGACACGTTATGGAGATGATTTATTGATTGGATATTGTTGTAAATGTATTAAGCCGACATGTTGTATCACATCAAGACTTATTTGTAATTGATTTAATTGTAATATTCTTAGTAAGCCGACCTACACATTTGGTCTTAGATTTTGTATATATGTAAGAACTCATTTGTGAGATGAAGTATGGTATGGTATTATGGTATGATGGTAATGTGGTATTGAGGTATTATTGAAGATCATAGAGCGAATCAAGCAGACATTGAAGGTTCAAGGAAGGTTTGAAGGAGTTTATCAAAGCTTAACCGGTATTGAATCCAGCATTGGATATGCTATTTTGAGTAGTACATTATTCTAGGATTTAACCATCCTACTGTAGTCATTGTGACTCCCATTTGAGCAGTGTGCTCTAGGCGGTTGGCCTTTTTGCATGTGCAGACCCCATTTGTATACACATACTATCTACAATACTATCATCTGATTGTGTGTAAGCTTTCCCACCATGGTTTTTCCCCTTGCAAGGTTTCCACGTCTAAATCTTTGTGTTATGTGTTTTGGATGTTGTTTCTCTTTCTGTTTCATACATTAAGTTTCACCGGTATTGTAATAACTACTAATCTGTTAACCGACATTAAGTTTGGTTTAATGGTATTATGTATTAAGTTTGATTAAGTTATAATTGGGTTGAAATTCATTGACAATTGATTCACCCCCCCCTCTCAGTTGTCCTTCTGGTTCCTAACAATCAGTATCAGAGCTAAGTCCTTTTTTTGTGGAAGCCTAATAGCTTGAGGAGATCCTATGGAAACAAAAATTTTTAGGAAGGACAATCCTAAACTTGATGGAACTAACTATGGTATATGGAAGATTAGATTGGAGACACATTTGAATTGCATTGGAATAGATATATGGGAAGTTACAAAGAATGGCTATGTTGGTCCTATTCTGAATCAACCTAATCCACCAACACTGGCTAAGGACTTGGAGAATAATTGCAAAGCAAGAGAAGCACTTCTAAACGCATTATCAGATCATCAAATTATGGGATTATAAGACCGGTCTACTGCTAAATCTATTTGGGATAAATTGGAAACATTGAATGAAGGAGATACCACTGTCAAAATTGCAAAACTTGAATGTTACCGGGTTAGGTATCAAAATTTAAAAATGGAAGAAGATGAAAGAATTTCTGCTTTATGGAAAGAGTTAATGAAATTATTTTAGGAATACAATGTTGTAGAGGATCCTTAAGTGAAGATGAAATTGTTTCTAAAGTTTTAAGATCTTTTCCACTGGCATACAAAATGAAAGTAACTACTATTAATGAGTTGAGAACAATGCCTAATACATCAATATCTAGAAATGCCTTGGTTGGAAAACTTTCAACATTTGAGCTTGAGGAATTTGTTCATGTTCCTACAATTAAGACAGATTTAGCCTTCTGAGCATCATCATCTAAAAAATCTGATTGGAAAGCACTTTATGCAAAAGAACTTGAAGATATCAAGAGAGAAAATGAAGAACTAGAAGAACTTGAAGCACTATTTGCAAGGAAAATGCCTAAAGGTCTAGTTGGAAGTAAGTATGAAAGTAACACATCGTTTAAATGTTTTAATTGCAATAAATTTAGTCATATAGCATCTAGATGTCCTGATAGGCATGCAAGATTGAGAGAGGAAGCTAAAATAACATATAAGCCTAATGTTGAATATCAGAGATGCAGATTTAAGAAGAACAGAGATAAATCATGTTACTATGTTGATGAAGGAGTTATAGATGATTCTAATGAAGAATAGGTAGACAATGGATGGGCATTTGTTGCAATGATAGAAGATCCATCGACACCTACTGTCCCACTGGTAGAGCATGCCCTGGAAGTTAAAATTGAAGAAAAAGATGAATGGATCATTGATAGTGGATGTTCGCATCATATGAATGATGATAAAAGTAAATTCTTATCTTTTCAGGAATATAATGGAGGTCTAGTAAGATTTGGCGATGATAAAGCTTGTTTAATCAAAGGAAAAGGCACTATATCTTTCGATGGTAAGCACAATATTGACAATGTTTATTATGTTGAAGGTTTGAAGCATAATCTTTTGAGTGTTGGTCAATTACTTGAAAAGGGATTTCGGTTACAATTCAAGAATGGTAAATGCAAAATCATGAACATAACTAAATTGGAGATTACAACCAGTAATCAGACTAAAGGTAATATCTTTCATTTGAATAATAATGATAAGACATGTTTGATTACACACATTGATGAAAGTTGGTTATGGCATAAGAGACTTTGTCATGTGAAATTTGATTGCATTGTAAAGATCAATTTAGCTAAGGCAGTAAGGGATTTACCTAAGATTATGAAACCTCATAATCTGGTATGTAAGGAATGTCAAATGGGAAAGCAAGTTAGAACAACTTTGAAGAGTATTTATAAGAAATCTAATAATGTTCTTGATTTAATTCATACTGACTTGTGTGGTCTAGCAAGAACAAGAAGTCTATAGGGAGATAGATATTTTATGCTAATCATTGATGATTATTCTAGAATGTGTTGGGTTACTTTTCTCAGGGAGAAATCAGAAGCTTTTGCAAAATTCAAGTTATACAAGGCATTGGTAGAGAATGAAACTAGTAAGAAAATCAAATGTTTAAGATCTGATCAAGAAGGAGAATTTACATCTAAGGAATTTAATACATTATGTGAAGTGAATGGAATCAAAAGAGAACTATCAGCACCCTGGACACCTCGGCGGAATGGAATTATGGAAAGGAAGAACAAAACTATTCTACAAGAAACTAGAAGCATTATATTGGAAGCAAATCTACCTCATGTGTACTGGAGAGAAGTAGTGAATAAAGTGGTTTGAACTTTCAACAGAGTTCACATCAAAGGTGAAACTGATAAGACCCCTTATCAACTATGGTTTGGTAATACTCCTACTCTTAAATACTTCAAAAAATTTGGAAGCAAATGCTATATTAGGAGATATGAGTATGTTGGTAAATTTGATCCTATAAGTGATGAAGGAATATTTCTTGGTTATTCATCTAAGACAAGGCATATAGGTGTTTTAATAAAAGATTGCAAAAAATCATTGAAAATCAGATAATTGGAAATAAGTATCAAGGTGTTATGACAAGAGGAAGACTGGCAAATGAAGAGGCATGTTTAATTTCTCAAATCGAACCAACATCTGTTATTGAAGCAAGTCAAGATGAACATTGGATAAAAGAAATGGAAGATGAATTAGAACAAATTGAAAAGAATAATACATGGACATTGGTTCCTCGACCTAAAGACAAAATGTAATTGGAACTAAATGGGTATTCAGAAATAAACTTAATGAAGATGGTAAGGTAATCAGGAACAAAGCAAGATTAGTTTGTAACGGATATTCATAGAAAGAGGGAATTGATTAAAATGAAACTTTTGCATCGGTAGCTATAATTGAGGTAGTTAGATTATTTATTGCATTTGCAGCTCATAAGAATTATAAAGTATATCAGATGGATATAAAATGTGCATTTCTGAATGGTGATCTTGAAGAGGAAGTTTACATTGAACAACCTAATGGATTTTCATTAACAAATGTTAAAGATATGGTTTGCAGATTAAGGAAATCTTTGTATGGATTGAAGCAGGCTCCTAGAGCTTGGTATGCTAGATTGGACAAATATCCTTTGAAGCTTGGTTACACTAAAGGTAATGCTAACAACAAATTATCTTACAAAGTGACAAATGAAGACATCTTATTTATTGAATTTTTTGTTGATGATATCATTTTTGGAGGAGAGCATGGATTGTGTAAGGATTTTGTGAACAAGATGCAGGAAGAATTTTAAATGTCTATGATTGGGGAGATTAAAAAAAATTAGGATTGCAGATTTCACAAACTAATAAAGGTATATTCATATGTCAAACAAAATACTTGAAGGAACTACTGAAGAAATTTGGCATGGAAAACTCTAAACCGGTAAGTACTCCTATGACTACAACTGATAAATTGACATTGAAGGATGATTCAGCTCATGTTAATCCGACAAGATACAAATCTATGATTTGAGGTTTACTGTATTTGACACAAACAAGACCTGATATAATGAATGCAGTATGTATTGCTTCAAGATTTCAGAGTAATCCTAAAGAAAATCATGAATCAACAGTAAAAAGAATTTTCCGGTATCTAAAAGGCACAACAAATCTTGATTTATGGTATCCTAAAGATAAAAATTTTGACTTATGTGCATACACCAATGCAAATTGGGTAGGAGATGTAGATGACAAAAAGAGTACCACTGGCAGAGCATTCTTTCTTGGTAACAGATTGATTTCATGGATAAGCAAGAAGCAGAGTTGTACATCATTATCAACAACAAAATCAGAATATGTTGCAGCAGCAACTAATTGTACTCAGGTATTATGGATTAAGCAAATGTTGAAGGACATAAAGGTAAAATCCAAAGAACCTATAATTATTTATTGTGATAATTCAGTAGCAATTGATATATCAAAGAATTCGGTATTTCACTCTAAGACTAAGCATGTTTCTATCAAATATAATTTTCTGAAAGAGAATGTTGAAGCAAAAGAAGTAAGATTGGTTTATGTGAATACTAAAGAGAAGATTGCAGATATCTTTACAAAGCCTTTGCCTAAGGAAACTTTTGAATATCTCAGAGTGAAGCTTGGGGTAATACCCTCACCAGCAGAGACTTAGATGATTGGAGACTGGCATCAAACCAGCAGAAACTAGTGATTGGTGGAAAAATCTTTTTTCGGCTTTGATGGAGGAGAGATACTTCTCAAGGGGAGCAGTAGGTTAATTGGTTGTATGTTGATTGGTTGTATGTTCTGGTATTTATTCTTAAACTGCTTTAGCATTTGATGTCAAAGGGAGGGAGATATCTATGGAAAAATATTATTCATTAGGAAGAGATATATGCTCTTTGCATTTTGATTTCTAGTATTGATCTATTCTGGAGATTGTTAGTTTTTGGTTTTTGGCATTTTGTTTTGGCACTTAGATGTTTTTCCATCTAGTGTTGCCATCAATGCCAATGGGGGAGATTGTTGGTATTATGGATGTGTTGTGTTAGTTTTGTCATTGATGTCAATACTTATCCTTATAGAGATCTACATTGTTGATTTGGCACTATGTTTATATTGGTTTACAAATGAACTAGCATATTGTGTTCACCGGCAAGGTCAGTGACTTATACACAGTCACCGGTATATGCTCACCGATAGGGTATATGGATTCATCAGAACTGATAATAACTTGTTATCATCTGGAGATCACTTGATTATGTATAAGACATGGTTTGGATACTTGGTTTTGGTGTTTTGGTTATTTGTCTAATTGGGTTGACATATTTGTTGTTACTAGCAGATTGGTCTAGGTTATGGACTAATATACGCTATCTATTCCAGATTAGTACAACACATTATGAAGATGATTTATTGATTGGATATTGTCGTAAATGTATTAAGATGACATGTTGTATCGCATCAAGACTTATTTGTAATTGATTCAATTGTAATATTCTTAGTAAGTAGACCTACACATTTGGTCTTAGCTTTTGTATATATGTAAGATCTCATTTGTGAGATGAAGTATGTTATGGTATTATGGTATGATGGTAATGTGGTATTGAGGTATTATTGAAGATCATAGAGTGAATCAAGCAGACATCATTTGAAGGTTCAAGCAAGGTTTGAAGGAGTTTATCAGAGCTTAACCGGTACTGAATCCAGCATTAGAGATGCTATTTTGAGCAGTACATTATTCTAGGATTTAACAATCCTATTGTAGTCATTGTGACTCCCATTTGAGCAGTGTGCTCTAGGCAGTTGGCCTTTTTGTATGTGCAGACCCCATTTGTATACACATACTATCTGCAATAGTATTATTTGATTGTGGGTAAGATTTCCCACCGTGGTTTTTCCCCTTACAGGGTTTCCACGTCAAAATCTTTGTGTTATGTGTTGTGAATGTTGTTTCTCTTTCTGTTTCATACATTAAGTTTCACCGGTATTGTAATAAATTCTAATGTGTTAACCGACATTAAGTTTGGTTTACTGGTATTGTAGACACCTAAAAATGGTCAACGCTTGTGGAGTCATACTTTAACATTTGCGCATTGCCTCGTTTTAGGTTTTTGCGTCGCATTAACATTTCTCCTATGATTCGTACTTGGTTTTTATCATTTGCGAACATCGAGTCATTCTTCTACATTCTTCAGTTATCTCACTCTCGAATTTGGTCTTGTCAACAACACTATCCAGTCATGATTTTAATCGATTCTATCTTATTGCATCAATGTTCATGCTCATTTGTCATCATTTTGGACATCGTCAATCCTAATTAGGGTTTTGTCCTCCTGTCAATCTTGCGATTGATTTGTCATCAATCGTTGTCCTCTTATCAATCTTGTCGATTTATTATCAATCCTTCAATCTTGTCGATTAATTATCGATTTGTCAACGGTCATTGTCATGTTCGATCTTGTCATTTTGCGATTGATTTGTCATCAATCGTGGTCATTTTCAATCCTGTCATCTTGCAATCTATTTTGTCATCAATCCTTGTCCTCTTGTCAATTTTGTCATCTTGCGATAAATTTATCATCAATCATTGTCTGTCTTAATTATGTCAATTTGGATCAATTAGTCATTGTTCCTCATCAATTGGCGCATTTTATCAATCAAATCATTTATCACATTGGTCATTTATCAATCCAAAATCAAATCAAATCGATATCAATTATCCTTTGTCAAGACCTAATTGTCATTCTCGCATTGCTAATTCATCTTCTAGGGTTTCGTGATTTCATCGTTTAACCTTGTGTGTCATTTCTTCCTTTAGGATTAATAAATTGTTTATTTATCCTAAGTCTTCTCATTGCAATTAAATGTTCATTTAATTGGCTAATTATTCCTCTTTGTAAATTAATTAATAAGTGACAAATTATTACTTAATTTACCTAATTTCTAATTTCTATCAATTTCTTAATTCCTAAATTCTTAATTTCCTAATTTTCTAATTCCTAATTTCAAATTCCTCCTATTTCTCTCCTAAATTCATGGAAAATGACATGACAATTTGTCATAAATTTGTCATAATTGACAATCAATCAATTTTGACATAGAAATTGTCATAATTTGTCATAAATCATCAATCAACAAATTTTGCATAGAAGGTGCATAATTTGTCATAAATTTGTCATAATTGACATAATTGATTTGCAATTTCCATTTGAATTGAATCATGCTAATCTTATCATCTCTCCAATTCTTCTATAAATTGGATGATCTTCATCAATCAAAGCTAATTGGTAATCAGACTATTGAATTTATAATCACTTTGTCAAATCACGCTTCTAGTATTCTTGTGTCAATGTCAATCTTGCTTTCTCAATTAGGTTTAAGCACTTGAAGGTGAGATCTACAACAAAACTATTTGGAGAAGAAAGAAGAACAATGGAGCCGCATGAAGGGAACATCTGGTTTGCATAATCTTTTACATGTTTTATCTTTATGTCTCTATTGAATGTGTTTAGGATAGATCATTGCAATGAGTGCTTTCGTGATTGAGCTAATTGATTAATGTTTATCTTGCTTGTGATGATTTCCGATTTCCTAACGTACAGGTATTATGTATTAAGTTTGATTAAGTTATAATTGGGTTGAAATTTATTGACAACTGATTCACCCCCCCCCTCTCAGTTGTCCTTTCGGTTCCTAACATTTCTATTGTTTGCATTCAAGAATTTGTAATTACTTTCTTTCAAGGTTGATTCCTCAATCGGAGTTTGACTTAGGCAAATCCCTATCCATAACCCTTCTTCCCCTCTTTTATGTTTGTAGGTTGTAGATGCGTAGCTATAATCGAAAGGTTTGGGCTTCATTTGTAGAGACGAAAGAACCCTTTTCATTTTGTGGATTTTATGGAGGACCATGTACATGCCCGCCATGGTCCCGATGAACTTTCTCCAAATTTTCAAGGCAATTCCATATCAATCTAGTTAGCTCAAATCCAAAGTTACAATGCCATCCCGAACCGGTAGCTCCTCATTTCACTCATTTTCTCTATTTTCCACATATTCAACAAGTCAACTTTCTGATTTACAAAAGAGGGTAAATCACAATCCAACCCTTGAAATCCGATTGGAATTTGCATCCTTATCTCCCTTGGATTTGGATCTAGTGGATTCAAGCCCTTATTTTGAATGTAAATTATCTCCAAGTGAAAATCATCCTAGTGGCTTCCTTTCTCTCTCCTACGTGGGGAGTCACTAGGATCCAATTTTCCACTTTACAACTAGATAGCCATATGATTGGGCCACCATGGATTGATTTTATAAGTAGTGGATTCACCCCCCCAAATAGCAACAAGATAAATAGATTAAGTAGTTTGGCCCCCACTAAGGAAAACTAGATAAATAAAATAGATCAAGCGGTTTTTGCCCCACCAAGGTAAACAAGAATGCTAAGATAAGTAGATACAAATGCCAGATGTAGAGTATGTAGATATGATATCCCCCCCTTAGAATGGAATGGGTGAAAGGCATGTCATTCTAAGGAGAAGAAATTTTGTGGTGCGTCAACATAGCGAGATGTTTCTATGGAATGTCATCTTTGGTAGATGACATATAAGACCCACAACATCAACAAAAATGCAATAGCACAGGGGGATCTAATTATTCAATGTTAGATTCCATAGCAAGAAGATAAAATAAGTAATATAACTACATATGGGTGTTTCATCGTAATGCCAAAGTTCTTGGATCTGAAGAAGAGCACATGAAGACAAAGAGAAATATAAATTTGGGTCAACATGGAAGGGCCTAAATGCCCCCAATGTTTTGCATTGTCCCCAAATATTGAAAAGTAAGATACGATAGATAGAAGAAATAGATAATAGATAGAAGAAGTTGTAAAATAAAAAATCCACTATATTTGAGAGCCTACAGAGTAAATTAGGTCCTCCAGGAGAGCACAACAAATAAATATAGTCAGTGTCTTGTTTTCAAGCACCTACTGAGTAGCCTGGATCCTCCTAGAGGGAACAAACATGTAAAACAAGCGCAGGGGAACACAATTATGCGCACACACTATGCTACAAGATAAAGAAGGTACTGTCCTAAAACCCCTCAATAATCATGTCATCATCCTCCCAATCTTGATCATACAAGGAAGGAGGGAGAGACCAAAGTGGAACAATCATGAGGGAAACACCCGGAACCTCTCCAACAGTGAGGGCAAGGGATGAGGTAGCATCAACATCCATGTCCACAAGCTTATAAGAGGCAAGAGTTAAGGACCGTGTAAAGATATTAGTAAGCATTGGGATATCCTCAAGAGAGTCAAACAAACATGCCTCTATAGAGGAAGCAAGTGACTCAGTCCAAGGAGGCGACAAGGGAGTTAAACTGTTGGCCTTCGCAAGAGGGGTAGTGACAAAATCAGGAGAAGGTGAGGCCTTCTCAACAACACAAATAGAAACAAGCATAGAAATAGGTATCGAGGTAGACAAAGAGAAGGGTGAAGAGTATACCTGAGTTGATTTGCACCGATGAAACTTCAAAATGGGGCCCTGCTCAAACTTGCATTTAGGTTGCATAGGAGGCACAGGTTGCCTATCAACCATGGTAGGTTGGAGGAATCTAAGATGTCGAATTGGTTAAATGGACAAGAATACTAAGAGGGGGGGTGAATCGGTATTCCTATTATTTCTAAAACATTTTACTGATATATCAATTTCATCAATTAAGCTTATCAACATGAAATAGAAAATGTAGAATAAACAAATAACACATCCACAAAATGAACACCGAATTTTATACTTGGAAAACCAAAATGGGAAAAACCATGAAGAGGGTTACCTCTCAAGATAATATAACTATTTATCTAGTGTTTAGAAAATGGGGTGGCTCACTGCTAGATTACAAAAGTGACTCACTGTCGAAATACCCATTTCTATAGAAAGTAAGTGAATTGATAAAATTGCATCTCCTAATGCATGAAATCAATTCCAAGTTAAGCTTAGATAACAACTCAAAGTTTTCATAGCTAATCTAGTAAGGGATCATTGTACCACTATCCACAATCGCCTATAGCAAGTCCAATAAGGGATTACTACACTACTCTGTTGAACCAGTCATATGCAGCAAATCCAATAAAGGATTACTGCAACACTATCCACACTCTAACTCTGCTATATACTCCTTCATGCATACACTAATTCTCTTACTCAAATTGCTCTACTATCCACAACTCTATCACTCACATACCTATTACTCTTTTATACCACACGTACTCTGCTTTCTTCTATCTCATACTCTTCACACACTTTTCTTTGCATTTTACATATCTTCTATATATATATATATATATGGTTTACACAATAATATGTTTCTCAGATCAACACATTATCCAAAACATGCCTCAACCAAAAATAAGATTAATAAGTCAGCCTATGCCATCTACTTAGATGCTTCCTTCACAAACTTCATTTACCGAAATGTATGCCTTAATAACAGGACAAAATAGGGGTCTACCGAAACCATAGACTCAGACCCATAAGCACAGCCTCCAAGCACAACTCCCAAATTTCAAGATACAAATACCATAGATTTTGGAATATAAAACTATATAATATAATCATCTAGATACACAATAGATACAACTGATATAACTACTATGATTAATATAATTGATACACAAACCAAGCTAAACACAACACAGGAATCTGGAGATGAGGATCTTCCATAAATGACTCCAATAGATTATATATGCCTTACTGGTTCATATCACATCTATACCTATCTTCCATTACTCAAGTTGATTTGCAGGCCAAAAACCCAACGTGAACACTAACCATCTAACCTCTTTATGGTTTTTTTGAGTGCTTTCAAGTTGATTTGCAGGCCAAAAACCAAAAAACAGGGTCGTGCAGGGTTTTCTGGAGACTTCTGCGCCTGTGTGAAGCAACCTGTGCCTGTGTTGAGCATTTTGCACCTATGTTGAAGACATTATGCACTTGTGTTATGAGTTCTGCACCTGTGTCATGGGTTCTGCGCCTGTGTAAAGTCCAGAACAGGGGTAAAAAAATGCAGTGTTTTACTTGAAATTTGTTTAGTTTTTGCATTTTGTTTTCTGTGGTTTGGATTTTGGTACTAATTATCTGTGCAGAATCTTGGCATACGCATGGCAAAGACAATAAATCAAACTACTAACATGTGTTATGCAGAATCGATAGTCAAAGACAACAAATCAAACTTCTAACTTGGGTTTTTGTAGGTTGCCTTGGAGAAACAACTAAACCTTGTGTTTGCAATTAATTTTTAGGCACCTCGAGATTTCTAAATAGGTTGGAATGAACATGTTTCTGCTTTGATTGTTGAGTGTGACATTGGAGTAGGAGAGTATGCTCTCATCCTTCTTAGGGTGATCGGAAATCCAGATCTTCGATACCATGCTCGTGTCTTTGATTGTTTGTCACATTTAGAGGGCCTGCCTTCCCGACCACTTTGCTTTTACAAGCAAGTGATAATCATGAGAAGGGAATGACCCAAAGTGAGTACGGCTAGAATTCCTTGGCATTCTAACTCACTATAAAAAAATACCCGATGAGCGAAATCTTTGAAGGAAGTGTTACGTGGGAATTGTAGTTACTTGGGAAGTGATGACCCTTGGACTCTTTCTCATATCAACATCTAAGTAGGACCTCACAGTCTAAATCATGCTTGCGCGACTACATTTGTTTGGTATCTCGATGGGCTTAATGTCTCAATCATGCTTGCGTGACATCAAGGAGTAACACTTAACAGAAATCCTGACTAAACACCTTGTATTTAGAGGCCAAAAACCCTTCTAGTTGCTTGAGAAGGACAAGTTCGGATACTTGGAAGAGATACTAAGTTCACCATGGGGAGATTTCCATGGGGACTGATGCTTGGCTGCCCTGAGAAGTGAGTGCCATGGAGGGGAGCCCATGGGGTCAAGCATCTATGTATTCTCCTTGAATCCCATAATGAGTCTACCTCTCAAGTACCTAATGTCTTTGCCTACCATAAGAAATGTGGAAATGAGCATGATTGTCTTGAGTCTAAGTTGCAATATCTTGTATTCTTTGCTTGTCAAAAGTTGAATTGTATCTCATTTCAAGAACAAAACAAATTGATCCAACATAAGATTAAACACAAGAGCATTTCATCCAACAAACTTCAAAACACTTTCAAACATGGTTGTCAAACATCGTTCAAAATCTTGTCTTAACATTCATGTCACTTACATTTAGGTTCATCCTAGGTTGCATTTTGCAAAGTTCATTGTCAAGTACCAAGGTTAGGTTTCACCTAAGTCATACTCCTTTGCATATGTCCTCTTGCATTAAAGTCATACCATTGTCATACATTGCTTACCCTAGGTCTCTTCATTAAGTTTAGGTCATTATCATATCATATTAGGGTTATTTGCATAGTGATTGTCCCTTTGCATATAGTGCCAAAACTAGGTTTTGTCATACTTGAGTAATCCAAATCTTTGATAAACCCTAAGTCATTGTTAAGAAGTCTAGACCTTATCAAGCCTTTTCTCTTTATGTCATTATTGTCATTTCATCAAACCTAGCTTAGTATCCAAGCATATAGGGGAGACATTGTCATCTTGTCCTTTTGTCACTTGGTCCTTTTGTCCTTTGAGGTCTAGACATCATTTCAATTTCCCATGGGTCCCTCTCTTAGATTTGCATTCATAAGTTTGTCAAAATCTTGAAAAACAACAAAAACATTAAGTTGCATTGTCATCCTTTTAGCTTGCATTTGTCAATCCCATTAGTTGCATTGCATAGTGACATGTTTGTTGAAATGAGGTCTCAACCTTCTTACGAAGCCATGTCATCACAATTGAGCAATCAATCATGTCAATCCAATCTCTACATGTCTCAGAACTTGGATCAAACTTATCATGATGATGTAAATGTCCAAATACAAAAACTAGAGGAGAAACTAGCTCAAGAAAATGAGATGTTGGAACAAAGAGTGAAAAACATTGAGAAGAATAGATCACAAATGTCCAAAGTGTTTCAAAAATTTCAAGGTCGAAATCCAAATATTGAGCCAATTGATGTAAGATCTCTTCTTGAACGATCAGACATACCAACTCTCCTCTCACAAATAGAGATGATGAAACAATTTCAAGAAAAGAGACAACATCAATTTCAACATTATGTGCCTCCACAACAAGAACAAGAAGGTGTTTACTATCAATCAAATTTTCAACCATCACAACCAATGGTCCAATTTCAACAATATGTCCAACCAGCTATACAATGTCAACAAATATTTCAACCAATGGTGGAATATCAACAAGTTCAATCAACATATCAATGTCAACAACCACAATCACAAATTCAAAAACAAAACTTGCAACATGCACCAAGCCAAATTTTGAACATGTCAAACCAATTTGATCAACATCTAGTTCAAAATCAAAACACGACATCAGACCAGAACCAAATTCTTTCCAAACAAGTTCAAATTCCAGATACAACTATGTCAAAACCTCGAAAGAAAGGTGGCTTTATTGCAATGATCTTAAGGAAATTACCAAGTGAGTTCTTTGAGGAAGATCAAGATAATACACTTATGTCTAGCAATGCCTCATCCCCCCACAAGCAAATTGACTCTCCAGTGGCATCTATCCCTACACCTTTAGAAGTTTCACAAGAACCTTCTATATTGTCCTCATCAAACAATACACCCAAGGATGCAATTATCCAAGAGCTATCCATAATTGATAATCCAATTCATGATTCACATCCTTGTCATGTTTCAGAAATACAAGACCCAATGCAACCAAGCACTTTAATGCCATTACCTATTTTAGAGTACCCCATTCGAAGTCCCTCTTCCTCATGTTCAAGCATTGATTCCTTGCCAAAATCCATCACAAATGTTCAAAGTGCATTTCCTTCATGCCAAACCATTGATCCCTTGTCAGAATCCCCCATGCATATCCAAAGTCCAACCTCATGTCAAGAGGATAATTTAGAGCATGAAGAAACGTGTCTTGAAATAGATCAAGATCAAGATCCTAAAACCTTATCATCTCATCCAATTGTTGACCAGGATCCCATTTCCCTAGACACTCACAATGATTCCCCTATTCTTGTCCATCCTATCCAAAGTCCTATTGACACTCCATTCCTCAAGCAAGATCAAGATATCCCAGTCCATCAAATCCCAAATGATCCCCTTCCATTTCATGAACACAATGTCCTTTCAAATCTCATTGACATTCCACTTCCTAAGAAAGATCCAGATATCCCTTCCATCCTTTCTAATGATCCCATTGAAAGTCAAGAGAAAAGCACCTTTGAAGAGGGTTCCAATGATCTTCCTCCTTGTCAAGATCAAACTATTCCTTCAGATCCTCCACAAGATCCACTTGTTCCTCCATCTCCTTATCTTAATGCTCCATATCCACTCCAAGATATCATTTCTTTTGATGATCCCATTATTTCTCCCATTCCATCTCTTGCAGAGCCTGTCATTGAACCATGTCCACTACACAATCCTAGTCCCTCTCATGATCCTAATCCCCCTCATGATTCTAACGTGTCAGTGCAAGATGTTCATGAACCCTCAACATGCATAATGGGTTCTTCCACTTTGGTGCAATCCGATCCACTTCAAGATCTCATTATTTCTCTCATATCATATCCACCTCATAATGGACTCGCGTCTTCTTCCCAAAGAAAAGAGTATCCTAAAAGTCAAGATATTCATAAAGGCAAAGGAGTAGACCTTCATGAGAAAGAATCTCTCCATATCAAAGAAGAGCTTAAGGGTCATGTCTACACAGCTCACTCTCAAGACGTTGGTATCCCTCCATCAAAATCCAAGCACACACCTTCCCCATCATCGCTTCCATCCATTCTAGGTCCCTATATCCCTCCATCTCCTATGCAAGGTTAGCAAAGGCACACATCCTTGAGTAAATTTCATCCATCCAAAAGAACTCCATTTCATTCATATCCATCCATGCATTCCTTTCCCCCTCCAAGCAATTTGGATGCCAAGTATAAAAGTCATAAGTCTAGAAATCCACATGTATTCAAGGATCAACATGTCCAATATAATCGACATGTCAAAACAAAGAACAATATGATCTATAAAGAAAAAAATACATCCAAAAGGCCACAAAGGCCCACTGAGCAAAATAAAGAAAATTCAAAATATATATGGGTTCCTAAATCCCTTGTGCAAGCAATGCACTCCAAGGAACAACAAAAGCATGAAAAATCAAAAACCATGTGGATCCCTAAGCGGCTGCTTGAAGCACAAAATCCTAAAGAAACATCCAACTTGGCATCCAAAATTGCTATTCCTCCATCCAAACCGTCCAAGTCTATTTCTCCACCACCTTCTTCATCCGTTTTGGGCCCTTATGTCCCAAAATCCATATCCTTTCCTCCATCCAAATCTTACAATCTGAGATCCATTTTTCCTCCATCAGTCCATCACCCCTCAAGGTGTGTGCCAATGTTGATCTTGCCTTCATTTCCATCCATTAAATCCCAATTCTTCCAATACCCTATACATTATCCAACGCATATTTTTCATCCTTTGATCCCTTTGGTCCAATCCTTTGCATAAATCCTTGCCTTAGTTTCATCTCATTTTCCATGTCCTTATCCTACCAACGTCTTTGAGCATGCTTTTAAAGGTCATGGTCCATTTTTTTCAAGGCTACTATCCAAAAAAAAAAAAGATGCTTGAGTCCTTCCATTCCCTACCATGTGTCCATCTTCTATTGAAAAAGTCAAAATACAAAAAAAGGAAAAAAGTGAGAAAAAAAAAAAAGACAAAAGAAAAAAAAGTAAAGCAAAAATAATTCGTCCACTGGTGAAAACCTGGCAAACAAGTGCCTTGGGCAAGTACCGTGATGAAAACCTGGCAAATAGGCGTCATGCGTAATTTATGAACTTCTTGCATACCACACTTGGGGGCAGGTTTCCTCCTTCATATCCTATTGCCCTTCATTATCCTATTGAACCCCTATCATTACCCTCCATTATCCTATTGTCCCTCCTATCCACTTCCTCTTTCCACCTTTGATCTTGACAAGGCTGAGGATCGTCATGAGCATTATGCATCTTGTTTGCAGCTTTTAGTCCATCATAGCTTTTGGTCTTTATCCATTTGCTTATTATAACCTTTCATCCATATTCCCTGGCTTATTGCAACTTTCTGCCACTATCCCTGTATCCTATCCTAACCTTCAGTCCATGTCCCTTATCCATTCTTGGTCTTGCTTATCCTATCCATATCTTATCACTATCCATACACTCTTTTTCATTCCTTGATCTTGATCTAACATAAGGACGCAAAATTTAAACATGGTTTCAAAAACCTCTTGACATGTCCCTCATGCCATGTCACTGCTTTACATTGTCATATCCAATCTCTTGTCCCATCATGCAATAGCCCTTGAAAATTGCATCTGTATTGTTTCCATGATAAAAGGCCTTTGTCTTCCCTCTATCCACCAACATTTCAGAAAGCCTATTTATTCACCTATCATATTCCTTGCCTTGCTAGACACTGGGGGCAAAGTCATAAAAAAAAATTGAAAAACGTCCTAAAAAAATCATAAAAAATTGAAAAATGTCCTTAAATAATTCAAAAACAATTGAAAACTGTGCTGAAATATATCAAAAAAATTGAAAAATGTCCTGAACAAATCTCTAAAAATCAAATAATGTCCTGAAAAAATCCCTAAAAAGTCAAATAAAGTCCTGAAAAAATGAACACAAAAAAATTGTAAAATCTCAAAAAGAAAAGCAAAATAAAAAATATTCCCTTTGTGCATACGACAGATCACTGAGTATACATCCAACAACTTGCAATCCAATGCTGTGCTTTAATAAAATCATGCCTAAATAGATAAAACTTTTCAATTAAACCAGACATTCAAACTGATCAAAATTGTCTTATCAATCGAACATCAGCATCAATATCATTTGTCCTTAGATCTACTATCATGAGTCTTATACAAGGTGTGGTATACTCAAAACCAGACTATGTCTTGTCTTAGACGGGGTACCGCATTCCCTGAAACCAGATAGCATGATCATCCTATCAATGCTTTCAACTTTTGACAATGAAAATCAAGGTGTTTGTTTGATTTGTTGGAATTTGTGCATCTTATCTTTCTATTGATTTATCTTCGATCATGTTTCTATGTTGCTTGATGATGTCACTAAGTGATTTAGAGTGGCCGGGATGATTCATGGTCCTTTTCTTTTGATTGTGATTGTTGTTTGTCTGTGATGTGTCTATCTTTTGCAAAAAGGGTTGCATTTCAACTCTGGCCTTCAATGCCATAATGCTACGCATCCATTTTGCTATATTAAAATAAAGGTTCTCACCTACAAAGTGCATTACTGAAAGCAATTTTTTCTTCATCTCTAATTGTCCTCTGTCTAATTTCTTCTTAGTTACATTTCTTCCATCAGTCTTGGCAGTCCATTCGATCCTATCGTCTCCTATCATTCTTATCGATCAATTGGCCTCTTTTCTGCATGTTTCTGACCAACTGCTCGAGGGGGCATGCATATGTCATTATTATTGTCTGGGGCATTTTTGTTATTGTTCTTTGAAACAATGCTTAAAATCGCATTGTCTCAAAGAGGGGCAAAATGTAGACACCTAAAAACAGTCAATGCTTGCGGAGTCATACTTTAACATTTGCGCATTGCCTCGTTTTAGGTTTTTGCGTTGCATTAACATTTCTCCTATGATTCGTACTTGGTTTTTATCATTTGCGAACATCGAGTCATTCTTCTACATTCTTTAGTTATCTCACTCTCGAATTTGGTCTTGTCAACAACACTATCCAGTCATGATTTTAATCGATTCTATCTTATTGCATCAATGTGCATGCTCATTTGTCATCATTCTGGACATCGTCAATCCTAATTAGGGTTTTGTCCTCCTGTCAATCTTGCGATTGATTTGTCATCAATCGTTGTCCTCCTATCAATCTTGTCGATTTATTATCAATCCTTCAATCTTATCGATTAACGATCGATTTGTCATCGGTCGTTGTCATGTTCAATCTTGTCATCAATCATGGTCATTTTCAATCCTGTCGTCTTGCAATCTATTTTGTCATCAATCCTTGTCCTCTTGTCAATTTTGTCATCTTGCGATAAATTTATCATTGATCATTGTCTGTCTCAATTATGTCAATTTGGATCAATTAGTCATTGTTCCTCGTCAATTGGCGCATTTTATCAATCAAATCATTTATCACATTGGTCATTTATCAATCCAAAATCAAATCGAATCGATATCAATTATCCTTTGTCAAGACCTAATTGTCATTCTCGCATTGCTAATTCGTCTTCTAGGGTTTCGTGATTTCATCATTTAACCTTGTGTGTCATTTCTTCCTTTAGGATTAATAAATTGTTTATTTATCCTAAGTCTTCTCATTGCAATTAAATGTTCATTTAATTGGCTAATTATTCCTCTTTGTGAATTAATTAATAAATGACAAATTATTAATTAATTTACATAATTCTAATTTCTATCAATTTCTTAATTCCTAAATTCTTAATTTCCTAATTTTCTAATTCCTAATTTCAAATTCCTCCTATTTCTCTCCTAAATTCATGGAAAATGACATGACAATTTGTCATAAATTTGTCATAATTGACAATCAATCAATTTTGACATAGAAATTGTCATAATTTGTCATAAATCATCAATCAACAAATTTTGCATAGAAGGTGCATAATTTGTCATAAATTTGTCATAATTGACATAATTGATTTGCAATTTCCATTTGAATTGAATCATGCTAATCTTATCATCTCTCCAATTCTTCTATAAATTGGATGATCTTCATCAATCAAAGCTAATTGGTAATCAGACTATTGAATTTATAATCACTTTGTCAAATCACGCTTCTAGTATTCTTGTGTCAATGTCAATCTTGCTTTCTCAATTAGGTTTATGCACTTGAAGGTGAGATCTACAACAAAACTATTTGGAGAAGAAAGAAGAACAATAGAGCCACATGAAGGGAACATCTGGTTTGCATAATCTTTTACATGTTTTATCTTTATGTCTCTATTGAATGTGTTTAGGATAGATCATTGCAATGAGTGCTTTCGTGATTGAGCTAATTGATTAATGTTTATCTTGCTTGTGATGATTTCCGATTTCCTAACGTACAGGTATTATGTATTAAGTTTGATTAAGTTATAATTGGGTTGAAATTTATTGACAACTGATTCACCCCCCCCCTCTCAGTTGTCCTTTCGGTTCCTAACATTTCTATTGTTTGCATTCAAGCATTTGTAATTACTTTCTTTCAAGGTTGATTCCTCAATCAGAGTTTGACTTAGTAGAATCCCTATCCATAACCCTTCTTCCCCTCTTTTATGTTTGTAGGTTGTAGGTGCGTAGCTATAATTGAAAGGTTTGGGCTTCATTTGTAGAGACGAAAGAACCCTTTTCATTTTGTGGATTTTATGGAGGACCATGTACATGCCCGCCATGGTCCCGATGAATTTTCTCCAAATTTGCAAGGCAGTTCCATATCAATCTAGTTAGCTCAAATCCAAAGTTACAATGCCATCCCGAACCGGTAGCTCCTCATTTCACTCATTTTCTCTCTATTTTCCACATATTCAACAAGTCAACTTTCTCATTTACAAAAGAGGGTAAATCACAATCCAACCCTTGAAATCCGATTGGAATTTGCATCCTTATCTCCCTTGGATTTGGATCTAGTGGATTCAAGCCCCTATTTTGAATGTAAATTATCTCCAAGTGAAAATCATCCTAGTGGCTTCCTTTCTCTCTCCTACGTGGGGAGTCACTAGGATCCAATTTTGCACTTTACAGCTAGATAGCCATGTGATTGGGCCACTGTGGATTGATTTTATAAGTAGTGGATTCACCCCCACAAATAGCAACAAGATAAATAGATTAATTAGTTTGGCCCCCACTAAGGAAAACTAGATAAATAAAATAGATCAAGCATTTTTTGCCCCACCAAGGTAAACAAGAATGCTAAGATAAGTAGATACAAATGCCAGATGTAGAGTATGTAGATATGATATCCCCCCCTTAGAATGGAATGGGTGAAAGGCATGTCATTCTAAGGAGAAGAAATTTTGTGGTGCGTCAACATAGCGAGATGTTTCTATGGAATGTCATCTTTGGTAGATGACATATAAGACCCACAACATCAACAAAAATGCAAGAGCACAGGGGGATCTAATTATTCAATGTTAGATTCCATAGCAAGAAGATAAAATAAGTAATATAACTACATATGGGTGTTTCATCGTAATGCCAAAGTTCTTGGATCTGAAGAAGAGCACATGAAGACAAAGAGAAAATATAAATTTGGGTCAACATGGAAGGGCCTAAATGCCCCCAATGTTTTGCATTGTCCCCAAATATTGAAAAGTAAGATACGATAGATAGAAGAAATAGATAATAGATAGAAGAAGTTGTAAACTAAAAAATCCACTATATTTGAGAGCCTACAGAGTAAATTAGGTCCTCCAGGAGAGCACAACAAACAAATATAGTCAGTGTCTTGTTTTCAAGCACCTACTGAGTAGCCTGGATCCTCCTAGAGGGAACAAACATGTAAAACAAGCACAGGGGAACACAATTATGTGCACACACTATGCTACAAGATAAAGAAGGTACTGTCCTAAAACCCCTCAATAATCATGTCATCATCCTCCCAATCTTGATCATACAAGGAAGGAGGGAGAGACCAAAGTGGAACAATCATGAGGGAAACACCCGGAACCTCTCCAACAGTGAGGGCAAGGGATGAGGTAGCATCAACATCCATGTCCACAAGCTTATAAGAGGCAAGATTTAAGGACCGTGTAAAGATATTAGTAAGCGTTGGGATATCCTCAAGAGAGTCAAACAAACATGCCTCTATAGAGGAAGCAAGTGACTCAGTCCAAGGAGGCGACAAGGGAGTTAAACTGTTGGCCTTCGCAAGAGGGGTAGTGACAAACTCAGGAGAAGGTGAGGCCTTCTCAACAACACAAATAGAAACAAGCATAGAAATAGGTATCGAGGCAGACAAAGAGAAGGGTGAAGAGAATACCTGAGTTGATTTGCACCGATGAAACTTCAAAATGGGGCCTTGCTCAAACTTGCATTTAGGTTGCATAGGAGGCATAGGTTGCCTATCAACCATGGTAGGTTGGAGGAATCTAAGATGTCAAATTGGTTAAATGGACAAGAATACTAAGAGGGGGGGTGAATCGGTATTCCTATTGTTTCTAAAACATTTTACTGATATATCAATTTCATCAATTAAGCTTATCAACATGAAATAGGAAATGTAGAATAAACAAATAACACATCCACAAAATGAACACCGAATTTTATACTTGGAAAACCAAAATGGGAAAAACCATGAAGAGGGTTACCTCTCAAGATAATATAACTATTTATCTAGTGTTTACAAAATGGGGTGGCTCACTGCTAGATTACAAAAGTGACTCACTGTCGAAATACCCATTGCTATAGAAAGTAAGTGAATTGATAAAATTGCATCTCCTAATGCATGAAATCAGTTCCAAGTTAAGCTTAGATAACAACTCAAAGTTTTCATAGCTAATCTAGTAAGGGATCATTGTACCACTATCCACAATTTCCTATAGCAAGTCCGGTAAGGGATTACTACACTACTCTGTCGAACCAGTCATATGCAGCAAATCCGATAAAGGATTACTGCAACACTATCCACACTCTAACTCTGCTATATACTCCTTCATGCATACACTACTTCTCTTACTCAAATTGCTCTACTATCCACAACTCTATCACTCACATACCTATTACTCTTTTATACCACACGTACTCTGCTTTCTTCTATCTCATACTCTTCACACACTTTTTTTTGCATTTTACATATCTTCTATATATATATATATATGGTTTACACAATAATATGTTTCTCAGATCAACACATTATCCAAAACATGCCTCGACCAAAAATAAGATTAATAAGTTAGCCTATGCCATCTTCTTAGATGCTTCCTTCACAAACTTCATTTACCAAAATGTACGCCTTAATAACAGGACAAAATAGGGGTCTACCGAAACCATAGACTCAGACCCATAAGCACAGCCTCCAAGCACAACTCCCAAATCTCAAGATACAAATACCATAGATTTTGGAATATAAAACTATATAATATAATCATCTAGATACACAATAGATACAACTGATATAACTACTATGATTAATATAATTGATACACAAACCAAGCTAAACACAACACAGGAATCTAGAGATGAGGATCTTCCATAAATGACTCCAATAGATTATATATGCCTTACTAGTTCATATCACATCTATACCTATCTTCCATTACTCAATCTACAATACCAAAACAACTTATGCCACATTCGGTCCTAACTAGATCACTGGGTTTGACATCAATGACAAAATTCAAACAAATCTAACATGAGAAAGCTCTAATGAAGAAGCAGATGCAAGGTAGAAGGATTAGACAAAGCAACACTAGGCACCACCTATGTGTGCAGCATATCCAATGGTTGATACATGGGAGGTACATTTGACAATAAGGTGATGAGAGGCAGTTCCAAGGAAGGAGAAATGAAGACCTACACCCCTCTAAGGAGAGGTTCATTGATAGGCCCTGAAACAATCAAAAGCAATATCGAAGATGATGGAGAGATTGAAGTGTCTGAAGACATAACAACATGTGTGACAAGAATAGGTGCCAAAGGTACACTGTCAGACTATAGAGAAGCATCACATTCCCAATCCATTATCCATCAATAGTGCTTACCCTCATGCACACGCTATTTATGATGAAGATGAGGACCAAGAGCTGAATCTCAGGAAGAGTCAGGAGCATCATGCTCCATAGGAGAAGCCTCTAAAACCTTGTCAAGGATAGGAGAAGCCCCAACCAATGCAGTAGGATGTGTACCCAAGATAGGCACTAAATTCACAGCAATGAGTGTGCTACCTCACTTTGATCCAGGAGAAATTGGAGGAATAAAGGGTACCTACATAGGCTATGAAGAAAAAGCAAGCTATGAGAAATGAGAACAAGAGTAACACTTCCCCTTTTCATATCGAGAAGGTTGAGGGTTATCGGCCAGTATTGGGACCTTGAAGGGAGGGCGCACCACAGACTTTGATAGTAGGGCTACCTTTTTCTTATCTACACTAAGTGCAATCATAGGAACAAAAGACACCACTAGAGGTTGAAGTCTCTCAAATTATGCTCTAATATATTAATATGGTCAAATTTGATAGTGATAGAAGAATCATGATCAATAGTAGGAGGAGAAGGTAGGGGAGAATTTATTAGGGTGTTAATCTAATAATTATATTGTAAGTTAGGTGGAGAAGGACCTCTTATCAAAGTGGTCCTAACAAGGTGAGAGGCTAGATTGTCATTTGGATCAGGAAGCGGATTGTTAAATATCGGACCTAATTGAGGAGGACTATAAATATTCATAGGAATAATCTTCCTAGTAGTCCTTACAACATCTCATGTGGCAGTCTAGGTCATAAAGCTCATGGAGAAGTTGTACAACACCTCAACCACACTATGAGAATGTCGCAAGTCTACAATACTAAGTGATGAATGAAGTTGAGTCAAGGTTTTTTCAAAGTTGAAATGCATTTATGCTTGTCTCTTTTTTTTCTTTTACTTTATATTTCAAGTGCAATTATAAACAAAACACCAAAAGAAATGATGATGCAACTGGATTCACGTCAGGTTCACCAAAGTATAGAGGATGGGATTTGCTACCCTCTAGGTGATGAACCTTGAGGAACAAACCTACCTTCGCTCTACCTCACTTAAACTAGCGCCAAAGGTGAGCCAAGAGATGCAAAGTACAAAACTAAACTAACACACTATAAATAAGACTTCCAGATGACTCTGCTAAGCCTCTATCTTTGGGACGAATGCACGAAAATGGGACACCAGTGCGACGTGCTACCATCCTATATGGAAGTTATAGACATGACCATATGACTGAGAAAATGATATGATAATAAGAAAAGTAAACAACACAAAATGCAAGAAATTAGAATGATATAGGAAAAGGTGGCTAGAAAGTCAAAAGTGGTCCACGATTGAAGCATCTTGCTAAATGATGGAAAGTCAAAAGTGGTCCAAATTGAAGCCTCTCACTAAATGAACTTCTTTCCTCAATCAGAAGCCTACGCACAAGCAACAAAGGAAAATGTTGGGGGTTGTGTTTAGAGGTCTACCTAATTCAAACCCTTATTTCAGTGTTTCCACCTCTACGAACAATCCAGATGATAACAACAATAAACAAATATATAATAAATGCAAACAAAAAAGATAATACATAATCTAGATAGAAATATAGGACATGCGAACAAACAAGGAGAGATAACTCCCCTCCAACACTTGACAGAACAACACCACATATTCTCCAAGAAGTTGTTATAATGATGGTCTTTGAATGTTGAAAAAAATTATGAAAGATGGAGGGTTGGATGCCAAGAGCTCAAGAAGTCTCCAAATGATCAATAAGTCCCAAGAAAATCTCAAAATTAATGAGATATAACTGCTAGAATGAATCCCAATGTCGATGGCCACAGACAGAGGCATTACAAACTCTTATGGGCACAGGCGTAATGCTCAAATTACCACCTATGAGCTAACAACCAATTGGTCAACATACTCGATAATGGTCAAGTTCCAAGTTAGCAAGATAATCCATGTGGACAAAAGGATGAATAGACGATGAATGACTTCAATCAGTCTAAAGTGAAGGTCCTTATGTAACATGTAATTGCACAGCGTGCAATTACAAATGAAGGAAAACCCCTACTTCATTACATATAAAGATAAATGATTTAAATGCAACTAGATGATAGATGCATCCCAATATATGCTAGATATGACAATGAAATATTGAGAATATACAAGATAAGTGAGAAGAAAAAGAATTTTAACCAAACCACTCTCTTGAGATAAGAGCATGACAAAGCATAGGGTGCAATTACAAATGGAGGAAAATCCCTATTGCATAACGTATAAAGATAAATGATTTAAACGAAACTAGATGATAGATGCATCCAAAGATTTGTTAAATATAACAAAGCAATATTGAGAATATATGAGATAACTGAGAAGAAAAGGCATTTTAGCCAAACCCCTCTCTTGAGATAAGAGCATGACAAAGCTTGAAATGAACTTGTTGTCATGAGAGATCCAAGAGTGTAATATTGATCTCAAAGAGTTAAAGATGATAAGGAAAAAGCTAGAGAGTCCAAAGAGTTTTTTGAGAGCCAAGAGAGTTTGAATGAGCAAAAGGATAGGTTTTTAAAGACCAAGCATGAGCCAGAGTGATCATTTTGGATGTGCTGAAGCCAAGGGATAGGCATCACTAAAAAACTAACATCCAATATGCCATTCTATATTTGAGAATCATCAGGAGGTTTGTGCACCATGTAGATGTCTACGTGGCACACTACCATCCATCTAAATTGTTAGCATTGAGTTGTCATTGATGTCAACCAGTATTGTAGGCTACCGGTAGGGTAAGTCAACCCAGTATGAAGAAGATTGAACCAACATAAGGAAGATCAACATGAAGGCTTGCCAACTAGTATGTTGGAAGACAAGTAGGTATTGAGACTATTAGTTACATCACTGGTAAGAGGTGATATGAAGTTGTGTGTTGGAATGACCATTTGTAACCGGTATAAAGGTTGGTTGTTTGCTTGTGATAATGTTTGTGATAAAGAGATAGAGTGACAAAGCAATCACAAACCATCAAAGGTGAAGTTGTACTACTAGTGTAGTGTACACTACCAGTTAGTAGAAGGAAAAGGTCTCACTAGTAAGGGCTTCTCCCGGTATGAGTTTGATGAATCATCAAGTTTAAACTGACCTTGTGTCAGTGAGATGAGTGTATGTCGATGTGATGCCACATGGAGATGAGGTGGCAAACATGCAAAAGTCGGTGAAGTTTTTATCAACATGGTTATTGGAGTAGTTAGTCAACATTAAATGAAACATCCATAAATCAAGGGTCGATAACAAATCAATGTGGCTCAAGGAAGAATGAACGACAGAGAAAGATTAGGGAGTTGTTGGCACCTAGATTGAAATAATGAAATCAGATTGTAAGAGGACCTTGAGAAAGAAATAGCTAGGTCATAAATGAGTTGACAAATTTCAAGGCCAAAAATCATGGTCGGGTTTTCTATTTTTGGTAAACATATTATGGACAGATGGAAAATGTGTGATGGCTTATTCCTCCAATGCAGGCATGCAATCTAAGGAAGATCAGATCAGATTGGATGCAGATTTGGTAGGAAGAAGGAAACCCTAGCCACCCTCTATTTGAATCAGATTTTGGCAAGAAATTTTTAGATTAAATATGGGGACCTAAGACAAAAGGAGTTGTTTCTAAAGGGTAAAAAAGAGAGTGAAATTTTTGTCAAAGAGAAAGAGATAAAAACACTTTTCAAGTGTTTGTGAGTGAAGGTTGTACCAATAAGGAGAAGCAAGGTAAATCGGTGTAAGGAACAAACTAGTACAGTAAGCATAGAATGCAGAGGTGAAAAATTGAAAGAAGCAGCACCTGATAGAAAGTGACCAAGTGCAATTTGAAAATAGCAGAACAAAGGGAGAGAAGATTAAGGAGATTTAGTATCAGAAGGAAGGCTAAGTTGCAGTGTGTGTTGAGTTGATATAAATCAGTAAGATAGAAACCAACAGTGCAAATCTTTGAAAGGTTGCAAAACTTCATTTGCAGCAAGAATCCCAATTTTTTTTCTGAGTTTTTCATATTGTTTACACTGAGTAGGTGCTTAGTGCAGGCGTTGAAGATCCTTTAGGTTGTAGCCTATAAATTGTGCAGGGGTTGGTGCTCCTTTGAGTTGGTGCTCATAGATCAAGGGTTGGTGCTCCTAGGGTTGGTGCCCTAAAATTTGTAATCACATCTTTTTCATTGAGGATGGATTGGAGCTGAAGATGTCCAGCAGCTATTCTTACTGAGGTTTTTCCCATATTAGATTTTCCTCGTACATCTGGTGTTATGTGTTGCATCTTCATGTGTGTGAAGTATTAATTCTTTAGTTATTTCTCCTACATACTTTTTACTTGCATTGCTTTGGTAACAAGTCTGCATCTTGTGTATTTCATATTGAAGTAGTATAGCTCTGATTAAAGAAAAAATGTTTAACTCAGTGATTCACCCCCTCTCAGTGATCCATTGTGTCCAACAATTGGTATCAGAGCCTAGGTACCCTATTTTTTCAAAGTGTTATCTAGCTTGGGTAGATCTTGTCAATTATTCACAATGGCAAGAAATGAATCAGCCTCCTCAAAAGCCCCTATGTTTGATTGTGTCAACTATGCCTTTTGGATTAGAAGAATGGAAACCTATTTGTCCTCTCTAGGTTGTGATGTATGGATGTCGGTTGTGAATGGGTATATTGTCCCTAATAATCCTCTTACTGATCCAGATGCTAAGAAGGAATATGAGAACAATTCTAAAGAAAATAATGCTATTCTTAGTGGGCTATCCAATAATCAGTTTATTAAGGTCATGCACTGCTCATTTACCAAAGTGACTTGTGATAAGTTGCAGAAAATATTTGAAGACGATTCTAAAGTCAAGGAAGCCAAGTTACAAACATTGAGAGCACAGCTTGAGGGTTTGAAGATGAGAGATGAAGCGAAGATTGTTGATTATCTCCAAATGATTAATGAAACAACAAACACTATTAGAGAGCTTGGAGAAGAAATAAAAGATGAGGTAGTAGTGAAGAAAGTACTTAGATCCCTTACACCTAAGTATGACACAAACATTTCTACAATAGAAGAAACAAAAGATCTTAAAGTCTTTACAATGGATGAGTTGTATGGTTCCTTAACTGCTTATGAAATGAGGATTGTCGGTACTAAGGCTGTGAAGAAGGAAGTTGCATTGAAAACACCAAGAAAAGGAAAAGAAGAGTCTACTCATGATGGAACCGGTCAGGACTCTGATGATAACATGGAAAAATTTGTTAGAAGACTCAAGACGTGTTCAGGAAAATACAAAGGCAAGCTGCCCCTGAAATGTTTCAACTGTGGAAAGATTGGACATTTTGCTATCAAATATCCCTATGGTGATAGGACTAAAGATGAATCAAGTAGTAGTAGATCATATGGTAAAGATAGGAGGAAGAATGTCTACCAGTATGGTAGAAGAGGCAACCGGAAGCAGAACAATCTCTACACACATGAAAATGATACTACCAATGAGGAAAGTGTCTCAGAGGACTGTTGTAGTGAAGATGATGTTTGTACAACCCTTTTCATGGCCCAAGAGGTTCTGGTACCTGAAGAAAGAGAAGAGAAAGATCAAGAAGGAGAATTAGATCTCTAAGCAAAGCTCATCAGTTCTTTGGAGGAGCTAAAGAAAACAAGAAGAGATTTGAAGAAGGAGAAAAATATTGCAGCTGAAGAACAAGAGATGTTGAAGAAATCTCTTGAAGAGTCCAAGAAAACAATTGCATATCTAAAACTTCAATTGGAAGAAGCCAAGAGGATCTCTGAAGTTACTAGCACTAGTTTGAGTAAAAATGAGAAGGAGCATCAGAACTTAGAAGAAGAAATTGTGAAGCCCTCAAGGCGTTCTCAAGGAACCAATTTTCTTGTTATTTGTTTTAGCCCAAGTCTATTGTTATGTTATCACTTTATTACAAAACTCCCCAAACATGAATTCCAAGCATACCAGGTACACTGATGGATGAGGGACAAGAGTGGGAGCCACTCCCTAGTCTCACTGTAGGACTAAGATCATGCCATATCTAAATGAAAGACATCTCAAATACATCGTCAGTGGAAAGCTGCAAAATGTCATTTTCATACATAAGCAAGACATACTCAATTGAACACAATCACCAAGAGAATGGTAAAAAGTGTGTTTGAGATCATTGTCTTAATTGTGGTGTGGTCACCAAGATATCACTGTAAATTTGTCAACCTTTCCTTCATTTAAACCAAGTAAACCGTTATGTATATGTATATGTATATGTATATGTATATGTATATGTATATGTATATGTATATATTTTTATGTATTCATTAAAGATTTTCATTTAATTTTGAGCATTTTGTGGATGGTATAGTCAAGAAACATATCATCACCCTCACCAATTATGCTCAACTAATTTAAATACAACCATTTGATTGTTAATAATTTTTAAATCAAGGGAGTACTTTTCAAAATAGAATTGTTGAATTATTGATTTTTTTTGTATATATAATAGAATAAGCCTTTTATGGATGGTATAATTAAGAAACGCGCCATCACCTACACCAATTATGCTTGATTGATTGAACTACAACCCTTTGGTTGTTAATAATATTTAAAGGAATGAATTACTTCTCAAAATAAAATTGTTGGATTATTGAATTAGTATATATAATTATAAGCTTTCTATATTCATAAAAGATTTTCATTTAATTTTAAGTCTTTTGTGGATGGTATAATCAAGAAACATACCATCACCCTCACCAATTGTGCTCAACCAATTGAGCTACAACCCTTTGGTTGTAAGTATTTTTCAAAATAAAGAAGTACTTGTCAAAATAGAATTGTTGAACTAACATGAATTAGTATACATGGCAATACGTTTTGTATCTTTATAATAAAATTTCTTTTTGTTTTAAGATTTGTATATTCAAAAAAGATTCACACATAAGAAAGACATACTCAACTAGGCACAATCACCAAGAGAATGGTAAAAAGTGTGTTTGAGTTCATTGTCCTAATTGTGGTGTAGTCACCAAGAGATCACCGTAAATTTGTCAATGCAACTTTTGTTGCAAAGTTGTAAAAAGTGTGTTAGTTTTGTTTCAATGTTAGTTAATACTCAAATATAGATTATGGATATTGGAGGGTTGATGAGACACATAAATAGCCTTGTTTCATTGACCATAGGATCGGTTGTTGGAGGTATCAAAGGAAAATTCAATAAAATTTGGAGATTTTCTGCAATTTTCACTGTTTTTCAGAATGTTACAGTCTATTTTCCATCATTTTTTTGTTGTGAAATTATTTTTATTGGTATTATAAACCTATTGGGAATGAGAGAAAAATTAATCCATGAACTTTTGTCTTTGGTTTTATTGAATTTTATTTCGATTTGAACAAGTTATCATAGTTTTTCTAAAAACCGTCATAAACCCTTGTTTGGGTATCCAGTCATAAAAATAAATGTATAAATCATATCCCCACTAGTGAAACATCACCCCAATGGGTGGGAACATGTATATTGGTATTATATTTCATGTTTTCATGCTTTGTAGGTCTCCAAGATTCATTTGCACGTGCAAATGGTGACTGTTGGTATGATATTGGTCATGTATCAGACCTAGTGCAGCATCGAGGGCAGATTTGAAGTTGTAAGTGCAAGATAGACCCCCTTGGTGTTTGAAGGAAGGTAGAGAGGGGTGCAAAGGGTTAGTGCAGAACCTTTACAAGCTATTGTGGCCCTTGGGTAGGGAAAATAATTAATAACTTTATGACTATCCCTAGATAGTGTGTGGTTGTCCTAGTGAACAAATGAAGACTGAGATTTGGGGAGTATGATGAAATGAATAATCTTATTATGTGGTGGACATCTGAGATAGGGTTTTAGTGATCCTTGGCAAATTTTAAAGGGGTTTGGAGGCCCTAATAAGTGGAAACAAATCATAGCTTGCTGATTGTCCTAAGTGACTTGGTTGTCATGGTCATTGTTGTCAATCATTTGTATGTTGCAAATGGGGTTCACATAAAAGTCTTTTATTATTCAGAGACTAGTATAAAGGGTCTATCAACCTTGTGAAATTTTATTCTAACAAAGCCTAAGGATTTTAGGGCTTTAGGAGATATTTTGTGGTGTCTTTTGTCCATCAAATGGGTAGTATAGTTTTCTAGGGATTGATTTATGTCAAGTAAGAGCAAGTGAGAACTTTGGGATTACAAAGTTGATTTTGTGGCATTGTCTCATGTTTTCAAAAAAATGTAATCAACATGTCCAAGGTGATATCCAAGGTCCAAGGGATTTCCAAACCTATGTGTGAGGGCTCAAACTTGTAGCAGTTTAGGATGGAGACTAGTAAGTATGCCCTAGTGAGTTGTTGTGTATGTTGAGTTTGCCATTGTGACTTACCCCCTACCTCTGCAACATGCTATCATGGTTATGCTAGTTTGAAGAGCAACCCAAATTTCAATCATTCAAGAAAACATCAAGAAACAATTGAGAAATCTACGATCTTTGCTATGGTATTAATTTTTATCATTTGATTTTATGCATAGGTCTTAGGCTTTATTGGACGTGTGTGAATGTGAATTTGGATCTTGCATTGCATTTTTTCCACTATTTAGATTCACATCTTCATCCTTCACAAGTATGAAGACAAGTATGATTAATTGTACCTAGCTTTGAAATCATTTTTCAATGGTAGAATTTTAACACTAACAACCATGAGCTTATCTGTCCTTAACAACAAATTTGTCCCCCTTTTACATGCACTTAGGGACCCTCATTGTTCCTTTATGGGTATGTCATATTTTATGACTGTCACGGATCTAGGGTTTCAAGAAATGAAAGAAAACCCTTTCTAAAATTTGTAATACACTAATACCCAAAAATTCTACCCCAAGCATGTTCAATATCTTTGTAACCTTATTAGAGGTTTCATGATTTGTAGGTCTCCAAGATTCATTGGCACGTGCAAATGGTGGCTGTTGGTATGATATTGGTCATGTATCAAACCTAGTGCAGCATTGAGGGTAGATTTGAAGTTGTAAGTGCAAGATAGACCACCTTGGTGTTTGGAGGAGGGTAGTGAGGGGTGCATAGGGTTAGTGCAGACCATTTACAAGCTATTGAGGCCCTTGGGTAGTGAAAATCATCAAGAACTTTATGACTATCCCTAGATAGTGTGAGGTTGTCCTAGTGAACAAATAAAGACTGAGTTTTTGGGAGTATGATGAAATGAATAATCTTATTATGTGGTGGACATCTGAGATAGGGTTGTAGTGATCCTTGACAACTTTTAAAGGAGTTTGGAGGCCCTAATAAGTGGAAACAAATCATATCTTGCCAATTGTCCTAAGTGACTTGGCTGTCATAGTCATTGTTGTCAATCATCTGTCAATTCTACCAACACTATTATACAACCTTCATGCACTGCCATACATTCTCAAAATAATGTTACACAACCTTCACTAGAATTTTTCACTTCAGAAGGTCTCTCACCAATGAATTTAGCGATTCTTGGACAATTAAGGTTTAACAATTTTTTGATAGTTTTTGAAAGCAATTCCTACAATCCTTTGTGTAGAAACAACAACGTTATATATGTCCATGCATCAATGAGAGAGGTTTAGGATTTTCATTTAGCAACATGATTGATAGAGATACCAAGAATGAAATTGCAAGGAAGATCTAATATTTATGAATGAAATTGCAAATCAATCTAAGTTACATGTTTGATATCTTATATCATGGCAACATAAAATGTATATATGTACTCAACATACCTCTTTGCTTGTTTATTTGAGAATGTTGCTAGGAATTAATAGGTGAATGATACATTGATCTACACATGAATGACTTGTACTTTCCTGATACTTTCATCCCTTGGTCAAGGCCACATACCCCCTTTACACTTGAATATTGTTTCCACCCTCATGATTATTCAATAAGATTAACTATGCAACATAATGAAATATTGAAAAGTGTGTTATCTTGTTGAGCTTCGCTTGGTTTTGAGAATAGTTTAATATTCTCTACTTAACAGGGCCAACCATGTGAAGGTGGAAGCTCATTTGGCCCCTCCCCCACCCCTAACATCACTCTAAATTCCCCGTTAACATCTTATAACATTCATTCATTCATTCTTTCTTTCTACCATTAATAAAATATAGCATTCATTCATTAATATCACATAACATTCATTAACACATAACATTGATTGACATTAATTAACATGCAACATTCATCAATATTAATTAACACATATCTGTTGCTATTTACTAAGTTGTCATTAGTTTTATGCCCAAAGTCATTCTATATACTCTAGTCGGTTAATACTACCGAAAGTCCAGTCAGTAAACACCAAGGTCACTGGTGTCAGTTACAGAAGAAAGACATGTCACCGAGTTGATACACACCGAGCTGTGAATCGAGACATATGCATAATGTCTACCGAGTAAAGTTTATATGTTTACCGAGCAGCAAAGAAGGTATACCGAGTTAATCTGAACCGAGTGAAAACGTGTTACTAGATTCAATGAACTTGGACACACATGTGAAACGTGTTACATAATTCGAGAAGATGAAACCATTACTACATAGGAAATTGCATTTAAATATTTTGTATGATTTTGAGGAAGAATATCCAATGAAATAATTTCTATGTTTATTCATTCAATAAAACATGTTTGTATGATCGAAGCATGAATAGATCATCATCTCAGAGATCTATATAAACATAATGATTTGAGTACATGTAAGGTGACATGTAAGGTCAATCAAGAGAAGAGAGACGAAGGAATGATTAAGTCAAGCATGAAGGAATAAGATTGACAGAGATAATCACAGGTTACCGAGAAGGTTTCAAAGAACAGTTTAAGGAACAGAGAATATAGAAGTGATTACCGAGTTGATTTATCAATTACTGAGGAATGCAATGAGCAAGGTAATTTTATATTGAGCACATAGAGTCTGCTATAACATTTCAGATGTGAAGTTGCAGATATTTTGTAAAGATTTTGATTGAAATATTAAGTTGTAATAGAAACCTTTAACAGGGTAAAAGACTCTAATAAAGTCTATAAATTGTAAATCCTTTAACCAGGTACAACATTTTGTAGAAGTGTTTGTAAAATCCTTTAGAAAGGTAGATCTAAAGATCTTTATACTCCTAACAGGGTAAGCTATTAGAAATGGGTAAACATGTAGCTCTAACCGAGCAATCTTGATTACTGCAGCAGTGAAGTTGTGGGTGCCATCCCCACTGCAGTTTTTCTCTCTAACCAAGAGTTTATGCGTGACCAAAAATCATTGTGTTATGGAGTGATATTTTGATGCATGTTATCTTTATGATTATGTTTCAGTATTTTATATCTTTGAGATCAGCAAGACATAGTTTGTGTTTATCAGTAAAACTGTTTTTCAAGAAAAGTTTTGAAGTACTGATTCACCCCTCCCCTCTCAGTACATTAGCCTTCCAAGTAAGACCTAACAATATCATCCATAACCATTAATTAGCACATAATTACATTCACTAATACATAAAAATCAATCATTATCAAAAAAGTTAGGTTACAATCATTTCTTTTTTTGTTTTTTCTTTGAAGCTATGAAAAGACTAAGTGGAACATCGGTTTCTTCATCATTTCCCTCCTCTGCAGATGTTTCGCCAAATGCTTGTGATCTCGATGTATGCCTAGTCCTATACTAAGGACAAGGACACTAAAGCGAAGGGGGGTCCTCTGCAATAACAAAGAAATGGGTTAAATTTAAAACATTTTTTTATTATTGTTACAAGTATTTCATTAATTTAGAGAACATAATTGTTGTGCTCTTTACCTAATGGGGCCACATCATTTTGTATAACCTTAACCTCAACATGCTAAACACCCTCTAGATCATCTAGAGTTGAAATACTAAAGGTTACATTAATGCTGAACACCAATTGCAATTATATTTGTTTAAAGGATTAATAGTGGTCCTCTTTACCTGAGTGGGGAACATCATGTTCTTGATGTTGTGTACCCAGATCATGCTCCACTTGGTCACCACCGACTACATGCTCTAAAATATTAACAAAAAAGGTTACATTAATTACTACTCTAATCACGAATTAAGATGTTTAGTTGTATTAATAGCTAAATAAATAAATTTGAATAGCAAATGAATACCTCCACTACTAGGATGCACATCCAGACCTTCATGTGCAGGTGGTGTTTCACGATTAGCAGGTTGCATTCCAATGTCATGCACATTGTTATCATTGCTTGCTTATTTAAAACAAATATAGTCACTTTATGTTGGAACTCAACATCAATTAGATTATTGGTAAAGTATTCAATTTGAAACAATTTCCATTTAGCATATTTACCTGTGTGATGAATGCACTCAAATATTGTGTATGCCCACTCAATTCTCATAGCCGATCAGCCACGACTGAATAGCCTTGCTGGTAGGCAATTCTCTTGTCATCTTTTGTGGGCAATCTATTGAATTCAAACCCCTGCATTTTTTCTTGGTGCCATGAATTTTGCTTGCATTGTTTGATAAAAAAAAAATCGTTTGCAATTTATTAATTTTTTGATGCAATATTTCATTTACATGAGATACTTACAATTCGTGCAGCAAGTTTCATATAGCCACCAGAGTTGTGTTTGCATTGCTTGTGCTTTTCTTGTCTTGCCTTGGTTGCCTTTGACATGTCACTCAGTCTATAAAAGGTTTGAAATATGTTAGATTATATAAATATAAAGAGTAATTAATTAGTACATAATTACATTCTTAATGGTATACTATACCTTCTTCTGGCATCTAGTGGTGTATTTCCTTTTTTCCTTTCAATTCTCTCCTTGGCATCCAAAATCAGGTCCTTCCACTCCCTCTCTGGAATCATGGGGGGATGCTCATACTTTAGGTTCCTCTCTAAATGGGTTTTGTATTGGTCCCTCACATACTTTAGATATATGCCATCTTTTTCAAGGAGCTTGGTTTTGTCAAAGGTGTCATTTCCAAACCACTCAACCATTTGGTTTGTCAATTCATCTTTTAACCTTTTTTCTTGGTCATTCCACCTTTTAAAGCAAAAACAAACCTATTAGATTTAGAAATGAACTAAAGCTACTGATAGTTCTGATACTTAATATAAGTACAGATCCAATAGCCAACAAGATGAGAAGGGGGGGGGGTGAATCATACAAACTTAATCATCCATAAAAACATCAGATTCAACCTCGGTAACATATATATCAGTCATATAACAAAAACTGTCAAACATGCAAACTCAAAAGCATATGAACAATATAAACCTCATAACACCAGATTTAACATGGAAACCCAAATAGGGAAAAACCACTGTGGGATTTCAGACCCACTAAGAAATATACTCTTCTAGAGTATGCTCGGTTAAAAGTAAACCCTGTTAAAGATTACAAACACATTGCTAGATGTCACCCGGTTAAGGGATTTCCCTTAGATCTGTTAGGATCTTCACTTGTTAGAAGTGACCTTGTTAAAGGATTTCAAACACTCAATAATAATGTCACCTTGCTAGAGGATTTTACAAATAAGACTGTTAAGTCCATTCGGTTAAGAGATTTTCTGCTACTTCTCAAAATAACAGTAATAAAGATATGTCTGCAACTTCACATCTAAAAATGCTAAAGCAGATTCTTATTTGTTCAATACAATCAATTCATAGGACTTATCGTGTCCCTCTACTGGGCTCTATACTCTATTATTCTAACAGGTCTTCAAGCTTCTATGCTCGGTAATCACTATGTAGCATCCTTGTGCATACACTTGCCCGCTTTTATTGTTTATCAACAGTTTCCTATTTATAAACAATTAGGTAACTGCTTAATCTCATTGATCACATTTCCCATGATCAATCATAGCCATCAGATCTTAAATCTTGTCCAGGTTCAATGTATTCTTTGATCTAAAAATGTTTTACCCCACCTTGGAACTTGTATTTTCACCTTGGAACTTGTGTAAGGGTATTGCGGTTCAATCTGAGCTATAGATCTTCCTGCCAATCTTTCTTTACCATAGATTCTTTAACAATCTTCATACATAGCTTACCAATCATTTAATTCACTGCAGCTCATCAGCTTCCTTCATTAAATATCACATGTAAACATTTAATGCATTCTGTTATAGCTCGGTTGTAACTCGGTGAATACTAAACTTCACTCGGTAGACATTCTGCCTTCATTAACCGATAGCAATAAACTTAGGGTTTACCGACTAGGTTCCTTAGGGTTTACCAACTAGGTTCTTTACCTGGTAACATAGTTTAGTATTAACCTTTACATTTTACAACATATGTATGATGTTAAAACAATCTAAAATATCATGATCTCATCATTGTCTGACTCGGTAGTAGTTTCCCATTGAATAACTTATCCCCTTATTCATCATATTCTTTCCTGTGTCTTTTACCGACTTCTTTATAATCTTCATATCATACTTCTCAAGATATGGCAACATCATACTGAATTAGAAAATCAATTTCTTGACATCAATGACAAAATAATAATATCAAGATAGTAAAACATATTTAATTAGTTATGTCCATAATCATCAACAACCTTCTCAATATCCTTATTGAAATGTCAACAATCTTTCATTGTCTGTTATAATGTAATATTGCCAACAATCTCCCCCTTTGGCATTCATGGAAAAACCAATTGATTTGACCTTTAAAAGATTCAGATTGTTGTGATTCTGAAATGCTTGAAATGCTCTCCCCCATACATTAGACTTCTCTTCTGTTTTCAGTCTTTATTTCAATCTGTAGTCTTCTCTCAGTCTTCTCCCATATTTGGTAGGTCTTCTCCCCCTTGGTAGGTCTTCTCCCCCTTTGACAACAATGCCAAAAAGAAAAGAAATAAAACATAATTTCTTTCTGTAAGAAGTTATTTCCTGTTGTTGCATATCAACTGAGTCTCGGTCAGAGCATTTGTCTTCAATTCCTCTTCCCTGTATCATTCTCTGTAATATTCCAGTATTACTTCCAGTACACTTTTAGAAAACATTCTAAAGTGTATAACTCCAACATCAACTCCCAAAAGATTTTCAATAGAGTCATCAGATTGATGCTTTCACCGAACTCGGTCAGTGAGTAGAAGATAGGGGTACGACCCCTAACTTACTTCTAAGATATTCAAAAGTGTCCTTTGGTAGTGGCTTGGTGAAGATATCTACTATTTGCTCCTTTGTGCTAACATATTCCAACACCACTTTCTTCTGTTGAGCTTCTTCTCTAAGATAATGATATTTCATAGATATGTGCTTTGTCTTAGAGTGCATGTAACATGATTATTTGAAATATTAATGGCACTAGTATTGTCACAGAATATAGTTACTGGCTTTGTAACTTTCTCATTTATACCTTCCAATAGTTGTTTGATCCATGCAATGTTGGTACAGTTCAGTGCTGCAGCAACGTATTCAGCTTCTGTTGTTGACTGTGAAACACATCCTTGTTTCTTGCTAAGCCAACTCACTAGTCTTTCTCCTAAAAAGAAAGCTCCTCCACTTGTGCTTTTCCTATCATCAATGTTGCCTGCCCAATCAACATTAGTATAAACTTGTAAATCAAAATCATTTCCTTTCTGATATACTAAGCCATAATCTTTAGGGCCTTTTAAGTATCTGGAAATTCTTTTGATTGCCGTCATGTGTGTTTCCTTAGGATCTACAGAAAATATTGCAACAATACCTACTGCATGTGCTATATCTGGCCTGCTGTGAACAACATATTGCAACTTTTCAATCATAGATGGGTAAAGTGTCTCATCAATAGATGTAGATTCATCATTCTTTGATAGTTTACAGTTGGTAGTCATAGGAGTACTTACTGGTTTTGAATCCTCCATTCCAAATTTCTTCAAGATTTCCTTTATGTACTTGGATTGAGTAATGAAAATCTCATTTTTCATTTGCAGTATCTGTAAACCAATAAAATACTTTATCTCACCGATTAATGACATCTCAAATTCTTTGCTCATTTCATTTCCAAAGTTCTTGCATAAAGAGTCATTTCCACAAAATATAATATCATCAACAAATATGGCTAAGATTAGTATTCCATTTTCATCATTCTTCATGTACATGTTGTTGTTCTCACTTGTCCTTATAAAACCAATCTTAATCAAATAAGAGTGCAATCTCTCATACCATGCTCTAGGTGCTTGTTTTAGACCATATAAAGCTTTGTTCAATTTACATACCCGATCTTTATTATTGTCTTCAACAAATCCGTCAAGTTGTTCAATGAAAACTTCTTCTTCTAATATTCCATTCAGAAATGTAGATTTGACATCCATTTGATATACCTTGGAGTTCTTGAAAGCAGAATATGCCAACAATGTTCTTACTCCTTCAAGTCTAGCAACAGGTGCAAAAGTCTCACCATAATCAATTCCTTCTTCTTGGGCATAACCTTTGTAAACTAATCTTTCTTTATTCTGAATGACCTCCCCTTTTTCATTTAGCTTGTTTCTAAAGATCCACTTTGTACCAATTACTTTTTTGTCCTCCGGTCTTGGGACCAGTGTCCATGTGTCATTCTTCTTGATTTCATCAATCTCTTATGTCATAGCATTTATCCAATCTTCACTATTAAATGCCTCTTTCACTATTCTCGGTTCAAATTCAGATATCAAACATGTGTTCTGTCTTAGTTTGTTCCTTGTCATCACTGGATCATCCTTATCTCCTATAATCTGATTTGGTGCATGATGTCTTCTGACATACTTGGCTAATATAGGCTCGGTAGGCTCTGTATGATCTTCTTCATCACTCGGTAACTGGATATTTTCTTCATTTTCTTCAACAGTTTTCTCGGTAGGACTTCTCGGTTGCACATAGACAAATCCATCATAGTCTTCTGGTTCTTTGGAATTTCCTTCATCATTTCTTTCTACAAATTCATCAATTTTCACATTCACACTTTCTACTATTTTGTTAGATGATTTGATCAGACATTTAAATGCTTTGCTTCTAGAAGAATATCCTAGAAATGTTCCTTCTTCACTTTTCTGATCAAAGTTGCCATTTCTATCATCTTTATGAACATAGCATTTACTTCCAAAGATCTTAAAATAACTTACATTAGGTTTCTTGCCATACTAGATTTCATAAGGTGTCTTCAAAGTACCTTTCTTCAATTGAACTCGGTTCAAGGTGTAAACAGTTGTGCTTATTGCTTCTCTCCAAAATGTTTGTGGAACTTTCCTTTCAATCATCAATGTTCTAGCACAATCCACAATAGATCTGTTTCTTCTTTCAGCTATTCCATTATGTTGTGGAGTTCTTGGTACAGAGACTTGTCTTTTTATACCATGATCATTGCAAAATAGGTTGAACTCTTCAGATGTGAACTCTCCTCCTCTATCTGATCTAAGACATTTCAGTTGTCTTCCTGTTTCATTTTCAACTCTAGCCTTGTACCATTTAAACATTTGAAAATCTTCTGATTTTTCTTTTAAAAACATTACTGACATCATCCTTGAATAATCATCCACAAATAATATGAAATATTTATCACCATAATAACTCTGAACTTTCATAGGACCACAAAGATCATTGTGCACAATATCTAAAATTCCCTTAGAAGTGTAAGACTTACTTGTAAAGCTTGATCTTGTCATCTTATCCATCTGGCATCCTTGGCACATAGCATTCTCAGGTTTTTCAAGACTCGGTAGACCTCTTACTCGGTGCTTCTTACTTATCTTGATCAGATTATCAATATTAACATGACAAAACCTTTTATGCCATAATCAGGTATCATCAATCTTTGCATACAAACACTTATTGTGAGTTGAATCAAGGTGAAATGTATTACCTTTTTTTTGTGTCCTGGTAGCAGCTAACTTTCCATTCTTGTCATGAACTTTCACAATTCCTTTCTAAAATTCTATTCAGTAACCTATGTTGTTTAGCTGTGCTACAATCAACAAATTGTATTTCAAACCTTCAACCCAATAAACATCATTGCATCTTGCATTATAAAGAAGTGTTATGGATCCTTTACCTCTTACCGGACATGGTGCATCATTACCAAATCTAACATAGCCTCCATCATAATCTTCTAACATAACAAACTTGTGTTTATCTCCTGTCATATGATGTGAGCATCAACTATCTATAATCCAAGAATCATTAGTGTTTATGTGAGATATTAGGGCTTTTTCTTCATACCTTTCTTCATCTGATTCATCCTTGATAGCCACATAAATAGCTTCCTCTGTATCAATCTCATTTGATTTATCATCGTTAGATTCCTCATAAGTTATTAAGCATGTCTTTCTATCTCTTCTTCTGAAGTCTCGGTGTCCTCTGTAATGGTTATCTTTCTGTCTGTCATTTCGGTAATCTCTCTTTTCAGTAAAATCTTTGTCAGGACAGTTAGAAGCCATATGTCCAATCTTATCACAATTGAAACATTTCAAAGGTAGTTTTCCTTTATACTTACCTTTGCCTCTCGGTAACCTTTTGGCCAATAGTGCTTCAAACTCTTATTGCTTTCTGATTTCTTCATACAGTTTGTGTACTTCTTCCATGTTCTTCTAAAATCTTTCACTTGCTCCACTGTGATCTCCTTAAGAGTACTTATACTTTCTTTCATTGTAATCATTAGATTCATTCAGATGAAAAGAACTAAATGCATATTCAATTTTATTTACTGATGACCCACTGTTATCAAAATTACTTAACTCAAATGCATGTAGCTTACCAATAGTAGCATCCAAGGAAACTAGCATATTAGGTACAAACCTCAATTCATTGATTGTAGAGACTCGGATTGCATAGGCAAGTAGAAGGGTTCTTAACAACTTACTTGTTACATCCTTTTCTTCAATAGTGCCTCCTGCTCCTTTGATTTGATTTACAATCTCCTTTAGTCTTGTACTGTACTAGGTTATGTTCTCACCTTCATTCATCCTCATAGATTCAAGTTGTCCTCTTAAACTATCTAATTTTTCTCTTTGAAAATGTTCATCTCCTCCATATACAGATATGAGCTTAGTCCACATTGCCTTTGCATCAGTACATCCTTCTAGATCATTAAACTCTGAGTCGGTCAATGTAGATGTTATTTCAATCATTGCTTGAATATGTTCTTGCTTTGCCTTTATCTCTTCCATAGTCAATGGATAGGTACTCGGTGCAACAAAATCATTCTCCAGATAGTATATAGCATATTCTCCAACTCCTGATAGATGTAGCTTCATCCTTTTCTGCCATGTAGAGAAACTTGACTTGTTCAGCTTTGATGCATCCCTCTTATACATCTTTGGATCTTTAACTCAAGTGCCTTTAAACTTTCATTCTGGAGTCCAAAGCTCTGATACCAATTGATAGTTCTGATACTTAATATAATTACAGATCCAATAGCCAACAAGATGAGAGGGGGGGGTGAATCATACAAACTTAATCATCCATAAAAACATCAGATTCAACCTCGGTAACATATATATCAGTCATATAACAAAAACTGTCAAACATGCAAACTCAAAAGCATATGAACAATATAAACCTCATAACACCAGATTTAACGTGGAAACCCAAATAGGGAAAAACCACTGTGGGATTTCAGACCCACTAAGAAATATACTCTTCTAGAGTATGCTCGGTTAAAAGCAAATCCTATTAAAGATTACAAACACATTGCTAGATGTGACCTAGTTAAGGGATTTCCCTCAGATCTGTTAGGATCTTCACTTTGTTAGAAGTGACCTTGTTAAAGGATTTCAAACACTCAATAAGAATGTCACCTTGCTAGAGGATTTTACAAATAAGACTATTAAGTCCACTCGGTTAAGAGATTTTCTACTACTTCTCAAAATAACAGTAATAAAGATATGTCTGCAACTTCACATCGAAATATGCTAAAGGAGATTCTTATTTGTTTATTACAATCAATTCATAGGACTTATCTTGTCCCTCTGCTGGGCTCTATACTCTGTTATTCTAACAAGTCTTCAAGCTTCTATGCTCGGTAATCACTATGTAGCATCCTTGTGCATACACTTGCCTGCTTTTATTGTTTATCAATAGTTTCCTATTTATAAACAATTAGGTAACCGCTTAATCTCATTGATCACATTTCCCATGATCAATCATAGCCATCAGATCTTCAATCTTGTCCAGGTTCAATGTATTCTTTGATTTGAAAACATTTTACCCCACCTTGGAACTTGCATTTTCACCTTGGAACTTGTGTAAGAGTATTGCGGTTCAATCTGAGTTGTAGATCTTCCTGTCGATCTTTCTTTACCATAGATTCTTTAACAATCTTCATACATGGCTTACCAATCATTTAATTCACTCCAACTCATCAGCTTCCTTCATTAAATATCACATGTAAACATTTAATGCATTATGTTATAGCTCGGTTGTAACTCGGTGAATACTAAACTTCACTTGGTAGACATTCTGCCTTCATTAACCGATAGCAATAACCTTAGGGTTTACCGACTAGGTTCTTTGCTTGATAACATAGTATAATATTAACCTTTACATTTTACAACATATGTATGATGTTAAAATAATCTAAAACATCATGATCTCATCATTGTTTGACTTGGTAGTAGTTGCCCATTGAATAACTTATCCCCTTATTCATCATATTCTTTCTTGTGTCTTTTACCGACTTCTTTATAATCTTCATATCATACTTCTCAAGATATGGCAACATCATACTGAATTAGAAAATCAATTTCTTGACATCAATGACAAAATAATAATATCAAGATAGTAAAACATCTTTAATTAGTTATGTCCATAATCATCAACAACCTTCTCAATATCCTTATTGAAATGTCAACAATCTTTCATTGTCTATTATAATGTAATATTGCCAACAGCTACATTTATTATAGTTCAAGAAATGTATCAAAGAAAAACTATTATAGAAATGATATGAAATCAAAATAGTGGATTGGGGTTAGTTCACATATGATGTACCACCTTTTAGGTATGGTGGGCCCAAATATCTGCAATGCAATGTCACTAAGATGTTTGTAGAAAATATCATTGCTTGCAAAAAAGTCATGGGATCAACAGTCCAAAATGAGTGATCATAAAGCTAATTACATTTAGAGTATATATAATAATAATTTTAAAGTACCTGGAACCTTTTGTATCTTTAAGGGAATCATTTCTTCATCTCTCACCACCAATGTGGCCTGCAAATTTCCCATACTAGAAATACAAGAAGATCTAGGAAATGATGGTATGTTATTAGCAGTAGTCACCTCCGGCACATCCTCATGTGCATCTCCTCCTGCAAAAAATGAATCCACTATGAAATGCCCCCAAGAAAGAACGCTTGAAGGGAAATAAACACATAATAGAAGATAGAGAAAAAGAGGGATCTACCAACAATGGGTGGGCCAATATGACGTACAGTAGAGGATGTTTGCATGCTACGTGTTGCCGACATTACAGTTGGTAATATAGGTGAGGCTAACCTCTGATGAGGTGGCGGTGGCATTTGCACAAGAACATTGACAACACCTAAAGAATAATACATTAAATATATCAAACATTAAATATATGAAAAGTACAAGAATTGTAAAAAATGATGAACCTTTATTTTGAAGATTGATAGTATCAAGTATGATGTGTTTTGGGTACTTAGAGTGATAATCCAAGCAAGCGATAATACAAGAAAATCGTCATCACCTAAAGAACCTGCAACACCCTGATCATGGCAATGACTTTCATGAGGGCGGATAAATTATTGTAAAAACAATACGTACATATTTTAGTTAATGACATAAAAGAGAATAAAATATAAACCATTATTAAACTTTTATTATAATTAAAGCTTTCATTACTGCTTACTTGCAATTTTTCTGCTATCCGAATCAATAATTCCACCCTCTCTCATATCTCAACAGTCATAGGATGCATGGCTACCAAAGAAACAATCTCTTTAGTAATTTTCCTAAGAGGCTTTTTCATGAATTCCATAGGGTGTGTGGAATTTTCAAGGTCATCATCACTTAACCCTATTGATTCCACATCCCTAGAGAGGTACTCAGGTACTGCGGCTCCCTTTCCCTTTCCTCAAACATTCATTTGTGTCAATAATATCATTAACAATTACAAAATTAGTCTAAATCACCTTAAAAAAGAACATAATAATGTAATAGTTTTCTTCTATCTAATTTGTACAATTACAATGAGGTTTACCTACTCGGTAGAAGTGTCACAACCTACATCCCTGTCTGTGATATGTAATGGATCCATGTCACCCTATGACAAAGAAAAAATATAAAAAACGTTAGCAAAATTAAACCAATAGACTTAGCAAAACAGCTTCATAATAAAATGGTATAGTGGATTCATTAATTGGAGGTTGGTTAATTTAAATGGTATATAGTGCGTACCACCCCCATGATATTAACTTTCTTTTTATCTATATGATTCAAACTATAATCGATTAGAAGGTCTTCGCCTGCACTTATTGATTTTATTGCACATACTAATACATGATTTCCTTCGCGCACCTCAAATATGCAATTGGGTTGTTTATTAGTTGACCCAGGTCGCATACTATTTATAAAACTTGCAATATTCCCTGTTGCTTTTGGCCGACCATCAATGTATACAGCCACTCCTTTACTTTGATCATTATCTTTCTGTTGTATATGATTTACTAGCAGTGCATACCTACGCATACTTTTTTTATATTTAACAATCTACATCCAATTATTGTAATTGTAACAAGGTCCAACAAACTCCATCAATTTAGCAACTTTGTTGTAACAAACCTTTATGTCATCCATGAAAAATAAGCCTAAACCATGTAACGACGAAGGTGCTATGCGATATAACCTATCGTTAACACAAAAATCGGTGTTTATTGGAGGAAGTTCCTTGGGAACCCATTGTTTCTGTATATGTTTGTACCTCAGTGGCACCTCAATGTCACCTTTGGTCTCATCATCATAAGAACATGACCCCCCTTGAGCAAGGAAAAAATTCATGCATTTATTGAATTTTCTTCTAATCTTTTGACCTCTTGTTGATCTCCCTATTGTAGACCTACTACATGTGTCAATTTCATTTTCTATTCTTGCATTTTCCTCACTCGGCGAAGACATATCTGACAAATACCTATTTGAGGGTACCTGCACTCCATTAAATGAGAGAGTTAATTGGTAATGAGAGAGAAATTTTGCAAATGAGGGTAATGTTGATGAAAAGTAGGCCCTAAAGTTGATTTTGGGATTAAAATTGGAATAAGTCCAACTAGGGCCTCAATTGTTGATAACTATATTAGATTTGTTGCTAATGTCGAGGTTTGAAAACTGAGGAAGTTTGTTTTCTAAGTAATTTTAAAAAATAAACTATTTCTATAGGGTGTATTGACTAGTTATACCTGTCTATCCATGAGACTGTGCAAGATCCTCATCAAAGGGGTTCAAGGTCCTGCACATGTAATTCAATTATCTTATGTTAGCTAAAAATTACATAGTACACAACATGAACTTTGTAGACAAAAAGCGTATTAAATAATAAAAAGATGTTGTCATCAAAATCATTGTAATTTTTTTAATTCCTGGCGTTTAATTTATGTAGACTATGCAGGATCCTCAACTAAATGGTTGACGATGTCTATAGTCAATGACCTGTTCCCACCAAGGGTGACAGCATCACACAGGGACTATACATGAAATCAACACCATCAATTGAGCATCATAAGCATTACTAAATTTGTAAGTTGATAAACAATAAATACATGCATATCATAAGCATCACATGATGTATCATCATATATGTAATTGAGAATCACAATTAGCATCACATATGTGTCATCATAAACATGTAACCCATCACATATGTATCATAAATCACCATCCATCACATAGGTAATAAACAATCCACATTCTATAAATAAACACAAAGTTCAAAAAATGTCGCATGCATCATCATAAACATGTAATCCATCACATATGTATTTTAAATCAACATCCATCGCATAGCTAATAAACAATCCAAATTCCATAAATAAACACAGTTTAAAAAATGTCACATAAATAGTCACTCTCCCTATCTCCATCTCCATATTAAAAGGTGCATCATGAATTAATTATGTAATGTCATTAGAATTCAAAACATAATAAATTAATTATGTAAAAAAAAATATTTCAAGAAGTCAATATTAAATAGATAATATAGTAATCACATACCTCATACATTTCATTCATCACCATGAACATCAAGGTCATCATCGCCAAATCATCATCATCATCATCATCATCATCATCATTGTCTTTGCTATCATCATCACCATCATCACCATCACCATCACCATCATCACCATCACCATCACCACCACCACCACCACCATCATCATCATCATCATCATCATCGTCATCATCATCATCATCTTCTTCTTCTTCTTCTTCTTCTTCTTCATTGAGAAACTATCGATCATGATCATCATCCACTTCATCTTCTACTTCTTCGGTATCTTCTTCTTCCATCACATTATACTTTATCAACCTTCCTCTTGGACCATGTCTAACAACAAATGACCAACCCGTTTTATGTGGAACCTCTAAGTAAAATACTTGCTCATGTTGGCTTGGAAGAACATAGGGCTCATCCCCAACTGGTTCAAATGACCTTGTATTTAGCATTGTAAAACCATTATCATGTTCAATAACAATTCTATCAGGATCATTTTTATTCAATCGTAGCTTGTACCATTTGATGACGAACAAAACTAATTTGAAGGAATTAAAGTCACATTCAAGTATATCATCCAAAATTCCATAGTAACAATTTTTATATTGTTGAGGATATATGTCATTTCTAGATGAAATATTTATCACCTCAAAGACTGCAGTGATGCTAGAATCACAAGTTTTCTTCATGTCATCCAACTTTTTTATGTGAAATTTATGACCATTGCAGCACATAGCGTTGTGGTGTTTGACCTATGATATGTCAAACATGTAAAATTTATTGCATTGTGAGTTGATAAACATATGGGTGATTAATAAATTTATACATACTTGTGTATCTCTTAAACCATATGCTAAATCAATTTCCCTTTGCGTAACATTGGAATTTCCATTACGATGAGCTTCTTTAACCAATGAAGCCACACCTTCCCATATTAACATGTGCCCAAAATTTTGAAAATGTTCAATCCATACCATCATCCAATCAAGATTGTTTCCAATATACAAATGTAGTGCATCCCACTCTCGACCAACTGTACAAAAAATAAATAGACGTCTTACAACCGTATTATTTTGAAGATTAAGAATTAATTAACTACAATAACATCTTATAATTACCTCTCTCTTTCCTCAATCTATCTTTCCCCGTCAAGTACTCCCCTTTGAATTTGTTAATGGGGTTGGGATCCCAAATGCGATCCACGTGGATCTTTGCTGCAAACTTAGGAAGATATTCAGAAATATACACCATACTCTGGTATACCATATATCCCTCCACCACAGAGCCCTCAGGATGTTCTCTTTGTCGAACCAAAGCCTTCAAAAATTTCAAGTGCCTCTCAACCATCCACATTGACCTAGTGTGTATAGATCCACACAATTCAATCTCCTCAACTTGGTGTATGAGGTAGTGTTCTTGTGCATTGAAAAAAGCTGGAGGTAGACACTTTTGCATTTCACACATTAAATGAGGAATTTTTCTCTTCCAATATTTTATATCATCTTTATGGATTTCTTTACATGATAACCACCTACAAGATATTCAAGACGCAAAAAAATATATTACATAACAAGTAAAACAAATAGCAAAAATAATATCTATACAACGAACTGAACAAATATCACTACTTACCTCATGTATTTTCCAAGATCATATATGACTTTCTTGACATTATTGTTGAAGTCGTCTGGGAGAGATAGAGGTAGAACGTATTGCAACAATTATAAAATTATCTTTTCATTTTTTTCTAACATAATACAATGAAAAGTACACGTACACGCAGTACTTAAATACATAGTAAAAACACAAGAACATGAATTACCTTAATGAAGGTATGCCAATCATGCGTTTTCATCCCTAGCCCAATTTCACTTTTCTTTGATATGAGATTGTTTATGTTCGCAACAAATCCTATGGGAAATCGAATTTTTCATATGACTTCTTTTATAGCATTGCTTTGTTGGTCCATTAATAACCAAGGAAGCTCACTTATATTAATCTGGTCTCCATGGCTATTTGATTGAATGACATTTATCATTGCATGATTGGAATCCTCAATGTCACTACATATTTTGACAATTTTTTCTTTGTCACGCCTTCCATCCAATATTTTCCATAATGTATGTTATATTCTTTCCAATATGCATAGTATCAAACAAATGAACAATTTATAACTGCTCGTAGTAGGGAAACCTACTAAATTGTCGGGGATAACTTTTTAGTCCCTTAGGAAGGTGGTCATTTATGCCTTAACAACCTTCATGATAATCAATCACATCATCAGTAAACAAAACAAAATAGAAAAGATGTTTTATGACAGACCAATAGATGGAATGGCATTACCTTGATGACTAATTCTATTATATTCCAACTTCCACAGGTGACGTGTCATTCTTTGTGGATTTGATGTATTCTCTTCTTTCCCATTGAAAAGATGTTTTTTAGTATTTCGATACTTATGATTTTTGTGGAGAAAGTGCCTATACTCATCAAACACCTACTTCCCTAAACTTTTTGAATGACGAGATTTCATCTTTGGACCACAAACAGGACATGCAAATTTTCCCTTTGTTTGAAGACCTACAAGATAATGTATAATTGGATTAAATATGATAATTTTTTGAATTATAATGTTCATGCACAACTTAAACACTATAACATACCACAAAAATGTTTTAGCCCTAGGGCATCGTGTAATGTCCATAGAAGCATCGCATGGAATTGAAATTGTCTTTGTCCTATTGGTCTAGAGACATCATACATAGTGACACCATTCCATAACTCTAGCAACTTGTCGATAAGAGGCTCGATATATACATTCATATCTTTAACTTGGTACTTACCTAATCGAATGAACAAAAACATTACATAATTATTATGACCATTTTACTGCAATATTTATAATTAAATGTAGATGACTATATTTAAATGATAAAATACCTAGAACAATCATTGCCAACACTATGTGCTACATCCATGGAGGAATGTTATTGTTGATAACAAAAATAGGCCATACTGAGTAAACAAATCTCACCTCTCCAAATGGATTGACATCGTCCGTTGCCAATGAAAGCTTGAGATTACGAGGTTCTTCTTTAAAGTGCGGCCACTTTTCCTCTATGTCCATAAATGTTGAACCATCTGTAGGCATTCGAATAATGTCATCTTGACTTCTATTGCGTGCATGGCAATCAATAAATTGTGCCAATCTCGTGCACTTGAATAATCATTGCATACGTGGAATAATGGGAATATCGCGAAGAACCTTGCGAGGAACCCTTTTTGTTATTTGATCTGTTTGATATCTACTGATATGACATTCAGGGCATTCAGTTCGAAATTCATGTTGTTTATGATATATAGTATGATCATTGGGAAAAGCATCTATTGCTTGATACTCCATTCCAATATCTTTCATAATGGCAGATAATTCTCAGTATGAGTGAGGTAGAGTATTTGACGGTGCTAACAAAAACTCACCTATCAACCTACAACAAAAAAATATAATTTGTTAATATAAAGAATATTAATGGTACAACATGATTCACAGTTTATTATGACATATATGACATACCTTAACATACGTGATATTGTTATGTTGGATAAACCATTCATAACCTTCAACTTCACCAACAACAATACAGCGGAGAGAAGAGTTGTCTGCGAGCCTTCGTAAAGGGCCTCAGATGCCTTCTCAAGTAGAGGGACATCATGAACAACATCAAGGTCATCTTCATCATCATGATTAGCTACATGCATACTAAATGTATCATGGATCAATGTATTTGTACCATCATCTTCAATTGTGTTTTGTGGCTCATGATCATCATCTTCCATGGGATCATTATCTTTGGCTTTGATATTCACACCTCCATGTTCGTCCACTTCAAAAACCATATTCTCTAGGGTGTGTTGATCCATACCATGTGCTTCGGGGTGCTTGACCTATATTAAATTGATAAACATAAATAAACCATGATCATGATCTCATCATCAAGTGATTTATTATGTACATAAAATGTTAAAATGATATAATGAAAAACTTACCAATGGACGATAATCATGTCCACCTTCAATGTGACCATGCAGCCTACAATGTTTCTTAGTTGTTTTGATTAGAAGTCTTCTAGTCTTTAACCCCTTACAAATTTTGTAGGGACAATAACATTTTCCATCACCTTTTCTATTCAAGTTAGACCACAATCTAGCAATTGTCTCCTTATTTTGTTGTTCGTTGATATTGTCTAACATGGTATTTCTTCACAGGCAAGAAAATCAGGCTATAGAACTAGTTATATAGAAGTTGAAATGTTAGTTATGAAATCACGTTTCAGTATAATATACCAAATTAAATTACTTGAAATAGAAATTATCATCATTGAACCAAAACCATTTAACTCTTCTTTTTCATCTCAAAACATATCTAATAGCTTTGTGCTATGCAATCCTTGTATCATATCTTAAGTTGACTAATGTCTAATTGGGGTAATCCATGAGTGTCTAATGTGAATTCTATATCCTAAACATTGGAGAGACCTTATCTGACTTGCCTAATCAATGTGGTTGGTGTCCTAATATGAAATACTGAGTTCTACCCTTTCCTCTACATTAAACTTCTCACATCATGTTTCTTCAACAAAACACACTAATATGAATTGAGCCAACACCATGAGGATAGGGTCAAGTATCATTGCAACTAATCATAATATGTGAAGACGGGGTTCACACATAAGTGTTGGCTCTCAACAATGCCACACTTCCAAAATTGTCAGTCTCAAGACTTCTCCTATTGGGTCAGCACTCATTGATGGCCACAAGGCCAAATCAATGTATGTAGGCTTAGAACTCCTTACTCTAGGCTTGGAGGACCCTACACAAGGTCTATGAACACTCACTTGGTATTACAATAGAAATATCCTTCCTCTATAACTTTGTTTGCAACCCACACATCAATATTGGTAATAATTGTTATGATGGATGGTCTATTAGGACGGTAAATAAAATGTTTATTCTTTTTCCACCCTTTGAAACTACAACAAGGTATTTTTCTTGGCAGGGTCCCCACACATCACTTCAACAACAAACATTAGGCAATTCAACCTTTTTCCTTCTCAATGCATTTTTTTGTCTTTCACTGGTTTTCTCAGTCCGATACATAGGGATATCAGACCTTTCATGGCATCATCACACTTGTCTTCCAATATGTAGTCCTTTTATATTTTAGGTGCCTACACACTATGTTGTTGTTAAGTATTGATGTAGTCTTAAGACATATCATGACTCCATTACATGTCCTCACTTGGGTTTAGAAACATAACTCTGTCAAAACAAAAACAATATCACTAGTAAAACTATGATTGTGACAATCAATACCCTTAGGACAGTCATAGAAATTTAATCTATTTCATTTGGTTTTGATCAAAAAACCCTTCCCAAGGTTACATAGGGTCCCCTCACCCCTCTCTCTATCATCAACCACTTCAAAATACCAATCACTTGGTGTTCCCACCAAATTCTTCACTCTTACTGCCTTTTACTGACTGATAAATAGAGATATCAGATTGTCCTCATGCCCAAACATCTCAATTCTAATTTGGAGCCCTGCACACAACATAACATGATACATAGCATGAAAAAAGGTCTTCCCACACATTTGGGTGAATTTATATGCATGGGAGACCAAACTATACATTATCTACTCCTCTCGGTAAACACTAGGCAGGGTTTTGACATTTTTTGGAAAAACTATGGTATCTAATTTAAAACACAATGAAATTCAATGCCATAAAAAGAAAAAATGAAGTTAACTCACTTCTCTACCACATCCAATCAACTTCCCATCAAAATCACAAAGAAAAATGAAGAGAATCAGACCGAAACATCAAAAAATGCACATAAAACCCCAATTTCACTAAGAAAAACTCTTGATGGCATGCCAAAGGCCTATTTATTCCCATCCAAGTGGGTTACAACCTCAAACCACCATAAACTAACTTTCCAACCATATTTTTCAGAAGTTTCTACAAGAAATGCAAATTTTGTCATGGCAATATGACAACCTTTTTCCCAATGGACCTCAAACTTTCACAATTAGGTCTCTATTTGTTGTTAGAATGCGATCTATGACTAAGTATTAGAGGATTTTACTAACTTGGGTATCATTCTTTTATGTGTCTCTAACATGACTCCTAGTAACTATATAAGGATCTTACTAGTCCTTTATCTATGCCTTGTCTTTTTGATATGGTTCCTAGTGAGAATATATGACTTTGTGTTTTGCATGCTCCATGTGTGTTACCACTGTTACTCATATTACTCACTGTGTACTTCCCTTTATCTCAATATTGTAGATTGACAATATCATAAATCTTGGGAGCTACAACCTTTCCAAACTTGTAGTCATCTTGACTCTTCAAAATCTTGGTGAAAGAATATTTGGTTTCTCCATATTTTCCCAAGAGTACATGAGCATAATTTCATACTCTTGCTAAGAGGGGGCTAAATATTGCATCATAAGTTGTATCTTTAAAAATATACACTAGTTTTGTGCCTTATTTATGCCTAATTGTTATAAGGTTTGAGAATGTGTCCATAAATTTGGTTCATTCCCTTATTCATGATGTTCCTCATGGCTCATTTTTATAGGACTAGGGTCTTGAGAATCCTTATTCATGGAAATTGGACCTAAAATTTGAAAGATGAATGTTGGATTCGCAAATAGTAGGAATTTCCTCTCCAAATTTGGACTTTTGCAAAAGTTCAATTTGAAAAGGTGCAAGGACCATCCATATAAGGTCCATCTTGAAAATTAAATGATAATACCATCCATACATATTAAATGATATAGTCAAGTAATAAAGAAGGAAAACAATTTCATGAAGTTGTCAAATGATTTTAAAGATGCACAACAGTCCACTAAATGCAATTTACTAAAAAATAAAATAAAGTATGCTACAAGATAGTGGGTAAGATGCAAGGAATGAAGTTAAATAGACAAAGAAAAACCATGAATATTACCAAGTCAAAAGGAGTATCTATGAACTCTTAGGTGTTTTTTCACTTGCATGAATTAAACTTCTTAAGGATAGAAACACATGTAGATAGTAGTATGAAGTCTTTTTGATGATTTTTGAAGTAGTTGAAGGAATGGCTTATCTTAGTTATATCTAACCCAAGACAATTTCAACTCAAAGTAAGGAATAAAACCATATGTTCTATAAGTTTGTGAAGCTAATTGAGTAGCTGGATAAGGTAGCATGCTTGTAGGGTAGTCTTGAGACTCTTTTAACTCAATTAGAACATGTACCAAGTATCTAGGCGCTTACAAAGCCAATTCAACCATATTTCAAGTGAAAATGCAACAAAAGGAGTAAAAGCTTTGAATACATCTCAAAACCACTCTAGGTGGCCAAGTAGGTGGAAATAGTATTTTCCCACATTTTTTCTCTTCATAGATGCAGCCCTATATTCTCTTTATTATTTGAGATAAGATATAGGACTCCTAGGGCTTAGTGTTAGGATTCCCATAGATACTGAGAGGGGGGGTGAATCAGTATATAACCGGTTATAATATTTTCTTGACTTAAAACATGTAGAGCATATTAATACTGTGTACCAGTAAATAGAAAGTAATGCAATAAACAGAGACAAAATCAACCACATTAAAAACACACCATAACACAATATTTTAATGAGGAAACCTGGTGTGGGAAAAACCTCGGTGGGATTTGTGACCCACAATATTCGCTTACTGGCCAATAAGAGAATATTACTGCTACAAGAGGGGCCTGCACATGTAGGAAGGCCAAGTGCCTAGAGCTCACTCCTCAAATACAAAATAGGAAGTCTCACTGACTTACAAAATAGATTATATAAATCCAATGTCTTGTACTACTTCAAAATAGCATCTATAATGCCAGATCCAGTACCGGTTTCTACTCTACTTCTTACATAAACCCTTAACCTATAATTCGCATAATAGGTCTACCTTATTTCTCCTAATTACATTCCTCTATGACACTTAAAATGTTCTACAATGATCTCTCTTATATAAGAGTCATTTTACAACTTGCCAAGTCAGCTTACAATGATTTTACAATAATAAACAAAATTCTTGTCGGCTTCTGTGCCGATATGCTTCCTTTCACTGCCAGTGCTGGTGGTTTGAGTTCCAGTGTAGAATCTAACTTTGCTGGTGCTGGTGGATTTCCTTGCCGATGTCATAGGATTGTAAGGTTGCCATCAATGACAAAACCTTCAATCACCTACAATGTCGCATTGGAGTGTGCATATGCCAACAATCTCCCCATTTGGCATTGATGGCAACACTCATGAGAAAATTCCAAAAGTGTATCCAAAAATTGTGTACCAAAAATATGTGAGTTCCCCCTAAGCAGATAAGTCTTTTGTTGATTATTTTCTCATACTACTACTCCCCCTTTGGCATCAATGACAAAGGTTGTCAAAGTGTCAATAGAGTTGTAGTTTTCTATCTCAACCTTGTAACTGGGTGGTTACAATTTGAAAAAGATCCGCCAAAACCAAATTTATGCTTTCCAAAAACTTCTTACTATCTTTTATTGCTGCCTCTGTTCTTTGAACTATACCAGTGAGGTGTTGCATATGCTCTACCGGTGTTTTCTATCCTTGTACTAGTGCTTCAGATATTTCCTTCCTCGGGGATGCTAGATAGTCAAGTCTTGGACTTAGTCTTAATCTCAAATTCTTAGCCTTGTTTATTATTCTCTCCTTTTCTCTCTCTAGCTTCAGTAATTATTCCTCAAAACTAGTTAACTTTTGCTCAAAAACTGATAATATATCAGGTGAATTAACAAAATTGTCAGCAAGTTTATTAATTTCCTCCTGTATCTTGCTCATTTTCTTGTCTATGTCAACTGTTAAAAATTTTGTCTTACAAGTGTCTTTGTACAAAGTTTTGAACTCCTTGAGTGTAATGCACAGTTCTGGTTGAAGTGTGTCAAACTGCCTTGTACACTTCTTTATTTCTTCCTCAAAGAATTTTTGTTTTTCCTTTTCTAAGCTCTCTTTGAATGCTTCCTCCTTAATTTGTTCAACTGTCACTGTGTTGTCAGTAATATACTTAGACAACGTGTCAAGTTGACTCAAAGAATCCTTATTATCTACATTGCATTTTGGAGCTATCATCTTCAAAACTGGTATTGTGTCATCTATAGCTTTATATGCCTGTGAACTACAATCTGTAATTTTCTTTAGAGAATCTAAAAGAACTTCAATTACATTTGTTGATTTAAATCCTTCAGTTGAAGAGCTAACATTCTGAATTCCACTAGTGGGAGAAATATCCTTGCTTACAGTGACCTCTAGTAGGTTAGTCTGTGTTTCAATTTCCTTAAGCAAAGGTTTTTGTTGTTCTCCTGTTGTCAGTGGCACTGTTTCCACATGAACCTGTTGTTGTTCTGGAGCTTGTTGCTCTACTTGTCTCTCTATTTGTTGATCAGTTGCAGTCTCTATTTTCCCATCTATCGGTTTACCTTCAGTGTTATCAATGTTGTCAGCTACCGGTGGCTCACTAGCCATATCTGTGTTACCGGATGTGTCCTTGTCTATCATAATGTTGACCTTTTGAGTATCAACATCAACTGTGTATAAGACCTCAGGATTAGGATTTGTATCCTCTATATCCATACTCTCATCTGCCGGTTGATCTTTAGTTGTTGTTACCAGTGGAGTAACTAGAGGTGGTGGGGATAAATTATCTTTTATTTTGATGCTCGAAGGTCCACCAACCTTGCCTTTACCTTTATCCTTGTCTTTCTGATATACTTTTATTGGTTTAGGGTTCCTATATTCTTCCTATTTTTCCTTCTCAACAAGGAATATATCCCATGCATTGTTCAGTTTCTTCTGCAACCTCATTTACTCTTCCGACCATTAGTGCAATATGTCGGTGTGCACTAGAGAATACTGACCGATTAGCCTTTGTAATTAGATCATATTTTTCTTTCAGAGAGTTAACTAGGTAGATAGCAAGTAATTTTTCAATTTTTATTTTCTTGTCAAGCTCTATAACAGATTGTCTTCTTGCTTCCAGTCTCTTGAATAGTTCATCTGGTACTTCATCTAAAATTTGCATCAAGAACTTCTTATAGATATCCAAGTGTAAAATAACACTATTTTCAACCTTTTCTTTATCATCAACTGATAGTGAGTCATATAGTTTGTTGATGTTTTTCAACTGCCCTTCTTTTGTGATTTCATCTAGCAATTTGTCAATCGGAGAAATATTTTGTTGAGTCCTTTTCTTTGGTGTCAACGTTTTCTTCTTGACCAGGGACCTCACTGCCTGTTTTTTTTTTCTGGTTCTTCTAGGTGAAGGTGTGGATACCGGTGAAGGTTGTCTTTTCCTCACAACTCTTTTAAATTCAGCTGGCATGTCACTTTCTGAAGAAGTTGCTACCGTTGAAAGGTGAGTTTCTGGTTGTTGTGCCTGTAACTCATCTTCAGTGATACCGGTTTGTTTCAGTACATCTCCTTTAATAGCCTTGGCCTGCCTTGAACATCTTCCCACAGTTGCTTCAACTTTCTTTACTCTCTTCTTAGATTGAATTTGGCTTTCAATGGTCTCAGCACTACCAAATACCTCTTCCTTAGGTTCATTTGGTGCTTCCAGAAGGGCTTTAGCATATGTTTCAATGATGTGATCATCTGTCTCATAACCCATTTCAGTAACCCAAATTGTTCTTGGGATAACTGTTTCCATCCAGATCTCATCCTTTTTAATCACAAAACATATATCATCTTTGTATTTGTTAACAATTTCCTGTGATAGTCTGACTCTTTTTTTCATTCTGGCCTTTAGTGCTTGAAAATATTCATCAATATTCTTTTGTTTGCTTTCACCCATGTTGTTGAACAAGTCTGATAACTGTTTGCCTACCGATATGTCAAATCCAAGGTTCTTGATACCTATACCGGGCACCTATTTGGTTATGTGTAGCATTAAGCATACAAGTAAGTTGCCAAATCTAAATGTTCCTTTCTTATCCTTCTTGATCTTGCCTAAATTGTCAATCAATTCATCCTTTAACCATTCACATACATCAATTTTCACATTCTCATTTACCATATCATGTGCACTTTTTATGCATAAACTGGAGATTGAGTTAAGTCTATTTGCATGTGTTACTTTGTAACCTAGAATCATGCTAATGAATCTCATATTTATGTCAGCTACATCATTAACCCTCAAGGACCTTTTGTCGGATGTTTCACCTGTTAGGTTCATTACTAGGTCATTTGAGACCTTCTTTGTCTTGTCTGGTCTGTTACCGGTGGAAGGTAACCCTGTTACAGCTTTCACAGCTTCCTTGGTAATTTTATGAATTGAATCTAGCCAAAAGAATTCAGCATGAACCCTGCTCAATACCATCCTTATCACTTCCTTGGGGAATTCTAGAATACAAAGAATTTTAGTGAATCCTAGGGTTTCAACAATTTTGTGTTCAGGTTTTACATTTCCAGAGTCATCACATATGACAGTTTTGTACATGTTCTTGACTTCCTCATCACCTAATTCTTCTATAGGGAAATGGATATACATTCTAGGGTCTTCTGCAAAAACAACTCCTTTGGGAATTTGGGAAAATGCACCAATATTATCATCCTTTTTAGCTATCTCAGGAACTATCTGAAATACGGGCCTAGGGCATTTGATTACCTCAACTACAGTAGGTTTTGCTATGAATTCAAATATAGAAGAGGATGCCATGATTATAAATACCTTTTTCTGCCTTCGAAAAGATTGATTGCTGAAATACTTTGCCTCTTTGCTCAAAATGCCTTAGCTCTGGAAATTTCATGCTCTTCGAATGTTTGAATGCTCAGTGAAGTGAAATGGAGCCAAAAATACTAATTTATAATGTCAAACTGACTACTACCACATTTAATGCTTGCCAGTTAAGTAATCACTTAACATAACTGTTGATATAGAAGTAATTTCAACTTCTTACCATCAACAGAGGGAATAATAGCATATGTCTCATTGATTGCCAAACCCTCAAAGAAATTTCTTCAATTTGATGAAGAGACTTCTGCCAGTGGAGTGCTACTCTATTCTGTCGGTGGAGTGTTGCTTGGTTCTACCAGTGGAGGAGTATTCCCAACACCATTTAGGTCTGATTTCCTGATCCATTATTTTGAGAATTCCTGCTTAACTTCTTCAACTTTTTCTTTTCCTTTCAAACTAGGACCTTTGTTGTCTACCAGTGAGGACTTGCTTCTACAAAATTTAGCAATATGCCCAATTTTGTTACATGCATAACAAGTCACATTATTTCTCTGAATAGCCTTTCCATAACCTATGCTAGTTTGTGTTCTGCATTGATTAGATAAATGTCCAAATCTTCCACAAACATAACATATTACATTCATTCTACAATTCTCAGAGTTATGACCAACTTTGTTGCATTTTGAACATTGACCAGTGGGTGCATTGGTATTCTGATAATTTCTAGATCTACATTCATTTTCTCTATGACCATACTTGTTACAGTTAAAGCATTTGCCATTAAACTTATAAGCAATAGGTTGTCTTACCGGTTTTCCATGATCTTGTGTGTTTGCAGTACCGGAGCTTTCACCAACTTCAAACCCAATTCCACAAGTGTCACCTTTAGGTTTTTGATTCTTCAACAAGTTACCAAGTTCTTCTGAGCTTTTCTTGAATTTCTCTTTATGTTGATTTGTAGTATCTAGTTCTCTTTCTAAGACTTCTTTCTACCTCATCAGTTCATTTGAGTCATTCTATGTGTGCATAAGATATGTCTTCAACAAATCATTTTCATAGCTAAGTCTTGTGTTCTCATTTGTAGCATCACTTAGTCTTCTAGTCAAATCTTCTTCATTCTTCTTTCTATCTTCAATTTCTTTACAGAATCTCATAGTCATATCCTGCATCTCATTCTTTGTTGTCATGTTCTCTTGCTTCAGCTTGTTTATCATATCATTAAGAGTTTCTTTTTCATCATTCTCATTTTGCATCTTTTCACAAAGTTCTCTTCTCTTGTTTCTTGAAATAGTAAGATTTTCTTGAAGTGCTTGAATGATATCCTGAGCAGCCTTTAGATCATCTTCAAGTTTGATATTTTTCAATTTTTCTGCATCATAGTCTGAGAGAGCCCCTTCAAGTTGCTTCATCAAGTTTTCCATCTCTACCGGTGTCAAGATCTTCCTCAAGTTGTTAGGCTTCTGAAAATAGAGGACCAAGCTCTGATACCAATTGTTAGGATTTCCATAGATACTGAGAGGGGGGGTGAATCAGTATCTAACCGGTTATAAGATTTTCTTGACTTAAAACATGTAGAGCATATTAATACTATGTACCAGTAAACAAAAAGTAATGCAATAAACAGAGACAAAAGCAACCACATGAAAAACACACCATAACACAATATTTTAACGAGGAAACCTGGTGTGGGAAAAACCTCGGTAGGATTTATGACCCACAATATTCGCTTACTGGCCAATAAGAGAATATTACTGCTACAAGAGGGGCCTGCACATGCAAGAAGTCCAAGTGCCTAGAGCTCACTGCTCAAATACAAAATGGGAAGTCTCACTGACTTACAAAATGGATTATATAAATCCAGTGTCTTGTACTGCTTCAAAATAGCATCTATAATGCCAGATCCAGTACCGGTTTCTGCTCTGCTTCTTACATAAACCCTTAACCTATTATTCACATATTAGGTCTTCCTTATTTCACCTAATTACATTCCTCTATGTCACTTAAAATGTTCTATAGTGATCTCTCTTATATAAGAGTCATTTTACAACTTGCCAAGTCAGCTTACAATGATTTTACAATAATAAACAAAATATATTAATAACAAAATTCTTGTCGGCTTCTGTGCTGGTATGCTTCCTTTTACTACCGATGCCAATGGTCTGAGTGCCTATGTAGAATCTAACTTTGCTGGTGCCGGTGGATTGCCTTGCCGGTGTCATAGGATTGTAAGGTTGCCATCAATGACAAAATTTTCAATCACCTACAATGTCTCATTGGAGTGTGCATATGCCAACACTTAGTTCATCTTAGTTCTTTAAATTCTATGCCAAGTGTTGTAACTAAAAAAATTCTTACAGCAAGAGATATTATTTAATATCATTTAAGGTTATAGTAGTGCAAGGAACATCAATATGAAAAGAGAAGGGATGAAGAAGTCAGTGACCTTGAAATTATACATCAGAACTATGATACAACTAGCTGGGATAGAATTTCCCCCTCATTGGGATAGCCATTTGACTCCTATTAGGATAGCTTAACAAAGCCAAAGAAGGTGGATAAAGACAAGGGCAAGAAGAAGGTTAATGAAGAGGGAGATTGTGAAGAGGAAGAAGAAAACTAGAAAGATCAACAAAAAGAAAATGAAGAAGATTAAGATTTGTAAACCTAGTTTGATGTTTTATCTAGTTTTGGACTTGAAAATTATTTATGCCTTGACAATATTTTATGTTTTATGGCTCATGGAAACTCATGATCTAGTCACTACAGTATATGAAACTCACAAGAATATGAAATTCTCTCATGAAAAATGAGAAGAACTAAGGAAGAAAGGCCTATCTTTTTATTGCATGAAGAAATGGGAAAGAGGACACACTTGTAAACAAGATGAAACAGAAGAGGAAAGATATGTTTTTATGTACAAATATCCATGGGCACCTAGGCATAAATGTAATGCAAGGAATCTTTAAATAAAGAACTTGTGTTATAAATGCAAAGAAAAATGGGAACTAGGACATATATGTGGAGGCCAACTATGAAAAATAGAGGCAATATCTGATGAAAAAGCAAAAGGAAACCTGAGAAAAAAAGAAAGATATGGTGAAGGAGACCATAAGAATCCCATCAAGAGAAGAGGGGACAATTGAAGAATGGAGTTTTGTGGAGGAACCAATCCAATAATCACAACACCCTCATAAATATGATAGAAGAAACCTCTTCACAGAACCTCAAGGTTTCATTGTTAAGTAAAGAGTGAATGCATTCTACTAAATAAGAAGGATCTAATAATAGTACATATATTGTCATGTGTATACTTCGTACTTGGTTCATGCTTAATGTATTTTCAAGAATGATTCTTAAAAACTAAGAGAATAAAAAGAAACAAGAATTTATTCAAAAGAGAACATTATGTTTAAGGTCATAGATGTGTGGCATGCTTCTAGACAATATATGGAAAGTTTTCCCTTATTTTGTCTCATGATTACAATTGATGAGAGAAAACTTGTCTTAATATTACAAACCTTGGGAGGGGGCTGATATATTTGATCATCTAAACATAAAGTTGCTTGAGGACAAGAAAATTTGGGAGGGGAGGACTGTGATGCCCTTGATTTGAACAACTAATATTTCTTCATGGAAGGTCCAAATGATGAAATTGTCTTACATAGTAAGACTTCACAATTTCATGGAGGAAATATTTGATTTATTATAGTCAAGCTTATATGGATTAAAGACAATAAATATGAACCCTCACCATTAATCTCTAGCGATGGTGAATATTTAAGAGTGATAACATATTAAGGGTGTGTAATAATATGAAGAGGCATGTCAGTTGTTAGGAGGAGACATCATCATTTAGGAGGGGACGCCACTACTCTAACAATCACCCCTTATTGAGTGGTCACCACTTTTGTACCCAATGAAGAGATATAAGTAGTGAACTCCCAACAGTTAGAAGATCATCAAGCCAAGAACTTAATACTTGATAAGGCACTGAATATAAAATAGATTGACTAATTAATACTATTTGGTATGAATTCCTTTGTATATAATAGAATGGATGTTGGATTAATGAATATACTTCTACACACTAATCATTGAGAAATACATTGTTGGCGGTTCCGTTATTACCCAATCCAGTATTGATCTAATCTTATTGGGGAAGCATCTCACGATCAAACCACAAGGTTTCACTACCAATTAGTCTAATGTTACCAGGGTTCACTCTCTAATTTGTGAAATTTCGCAACTTATTTATTTTATGCTAAGTATATGTTTGTTACTAGAATCTTTCATATGATTGAGTGTTAGGTCCCAGAGACAACTGAGAGGGGGGGTGAATTAGTTGTCAAATAAATTCAAACCAAAAACAACTTAACCAACCTTAATGCTTAATACCGGTAAACCAAACTTAATGCCAGTAGACAGTTTATCAGTTAATTACAGTAACAGTAAAGATTAATGCATGAAACAGAAAGACAATAACATCCACAACACATAACACCAATATTTGTACGTGGAAACCCTGTAAGGGGAAAAACCATGGTGGGAAACCTTACCCACAATCAGATGATACTACTACAGATAGTATGTGTATACAAATGGGTTCTACACATGCAGAAGGCCAAGCGCCTAGAGCTCACTTCTCAAACACAAATGGGAGTCACACTGACTACAATTGGATGGTTAGATCCAATAAAGATGTACTGCTCAAAATAGCATCTTCATATGTTGGATTCAGTACCGGTGTAGTTCTAATTGCCTTCACAAAAACCTTCCTTCAACCTTTAAATGATGTCTGTGTGTATAGCTCTTCTTATTCTTGCATATACCTTCTTACAATTCCTTTTTCCAATCACTTATCGATTTTACAAATAAGATCTTACATATATACTATAACCTAAGACCAATTTTAGTAGGTCGGCTCTAAAAGATATTACAATAAAAACAATTTACAAGTAAATCAATAACCGATGCAATATCTGATTCAACATGTCAGCTTAATGCATTTACAACAATAATAAATCATCTTTGAAGCATGTAGTGCTAATCTAGAATAGATAAGCCTGTTGGTGCTTATTCTGGACCTATTTGCCCGTAAAAGCAAATATGCAAACTCAAATATAACAATGAACAAATCTCCAAGACAAAGTGTCCAAATAATGTCTTCAACATAACCAAGTGTTTTCCATGTCATTCCAAGTGCCAGTGAACATTATATCCCATCGGTGAACCAAATACCGATGATTGTGCATAAAGTCACTTGCTTGTCGGTGAACATTGCCAATTCTCCAAAGTACCAGAGTTGATAAGTGTTAATAGGTGTTGACATCAATGACAAAACCATATCAACATAACCAAAATACCAACATTGAGTACTTCCAACCATGGTAGAAGGGAAGTAGACTTGCAAGAGTGGTACGGTGATGGTTTTGTGTGGGCAAAGGGTTACAAAGCATACTACCCTTGGTCCTAGAAAAGATGGCTTCTATGGAAACATATTGTAACCTCTTTCCCCTATCATGGTAAAGATTCAAATCCAAAATTCCAAAATTCCTCATCCAAACATTATGCAAATATTATGCAAATCTGAAATTCCTCATGCAATTATTATGCAAATGCGAAGATTCAATGAATGAAGGTGAAGATTAAACAATTCCTCATATTATGCAAATCCTAAATGAAGGTGAAGTTTAGCAATTCCTCATATTATCCAAATCCAAAATGAAGGTGAAGATTCTACCTCTAATGGTGAGTGTGTAATTTGATCTTGCTAGTGGTTGAGATCGACGTATATTGAACATATTGTTGTGAAGATCTGATGGTCAAGTTTATTGGTTTGTGCATGAGAATATAATGATACTGTAGTATTGAGTTAAGAGGAAAGCTTATTGAGTGACTGGTTCATGACTGATTGAGCTATACTGGATGTTACCGGTTGCACTCTATTTTACCGGTATCCCTGTTTATTAGTCATTTGGGGTATTTGCTATCAAACAAGTTTTTGACTGTATTTGTGTTTGTACTAATTCACCCCCCCCTCTCAGTACTTGTTTGGTACTAGTGGTTCATCATTGAGTTATCAATTGGTATCAGAGCACTCTAGGTCCTTTGTGTTGTAAGCTTAACCGCTTGAGGAAAAGATCCTAGTCTAATGATGAAGAGGGAAGGTCCAAAGTTTAACAGGGAAAATTTTGGTATATGGAAAGACAAGATGAAGATATTCATCAAAAGCATGGGTGTTCAACACTGGAGTTATGTTGAAAATGTATATTTGTTCCTACCGGTACTCTCACCGATGACCAAAAGAGAGAGATACAAGAAAATGGGCAAGTCATGGAAGCCCTCATCAGTAGTCTATCTGACATTGAGTTTATTGATGTTCAAGACAAGGCAAATCCCAAAGAGGTATGGGATTCTCTTGAAAATATGTATGGTGGTGATGAGCATGTAAAATAGGCTAAGGAAGAGAGCTTGAGAGAAAAGTTTGAAGACATGCGGATGGTTGAAGGAGAGACCATTCAGCAGTATGGAATAAGAATCAAAATAGTTGTTGGAGAAATAAAGAGTGCAGGTGGCAAAATAGAAGATTCCACTGTGGTAAGTAAAGTCCTGAGATCCCTGTTGTCGGTCTATGCAGTAAGGGTTGCTGCTATTCAGGAGCTGAGATCAATAGACAAGTCTAAGGCATCCTTGGACTCCATGATAGCCAAGTTGACAGCCTATGAGCTGAATAGTTTTGATGGTAGTGTTCAAAAGACACAATCAGCTTTTAAAGCTTCTGCTATACCATCCAAAAAAGGAAAAGAGGCTAGCACTAGTGGGGAACCTAATCAGAATAGAGAAATGAAGGATGAAGAGTTTCTAATGGAATTTGAAGCTCTTCTTGCCAGGAGATTTCTAAAAGGGACCGGTAAATACAAAGGTAAGCTTCCTTTGAAATGTTTCTCCTGTAACTGGATAGGACATATTACTATGAGCTATCCTAATAGTGACAATAAGGATAAACCAGAAAGGTTCAAGAAATTCAAAGGAGGAAACCGGAGAAATTGTTTTGTGGCAGTTGATGAAGGTGTCACAGATGAGGAATCAGAAGATGAAGAGAATGAAGACATTGTGTTTGTTGTTGTAAAGGAAGATGTGGCAGACAAGAAGGCTCTTCTCTCCCGGTTTGATGATTCCAATGAGTGGATCATTGACAGTGGTTGTTCTCACCATATGACTAGTGATCGGAGCAAGTTTCTATTCTTAGAGGAGTATGATGGTGGTGTGGTTCACTTTGGCAATGATGCACCATGCATGGTCAAAGGCAGAGGGTCCATCTCTTTGAATGGAAAGAGTAGTGTTGATAATGTGTATTGGGTTGATGGTCTCAGAAACAACCTTCTAAGTGTTGCCCAGCTAAATGACAGTGGTCTCACTCTACAATTCAAGAATGGAGTTTGCAGAATCAAAGGTAAAGATGGTAAATTGGTAGCCACTGGCATGCAGACTAAAGGTAACCTATTTCATCTGAATGCAAATATAAGTACTGTAGACACCTAAAAATGGTCAACGCTTGCGGAGTCATACTTTAACATTTGCGCATTGCCTCATTTTAGGTTTTTGTGTCGCATTAACATTTCTCGTATGTCACGCACTTGGTCTTTATCATTTGCGAGCATTGAGTCCTTCTTTTGCATTCTTCATTCGTCTCACTTTCGAATTTGGTCTTGTTGACAACAATCTTCAATCATGATTTTTATCGATTTTATCCTGTCGCATCAATGTGCATAGTCATTTGTCATCATTTTGGACATTGTCAATCCTAATTAGGGTTTTGTCCTCTTATCAATCTTATCATCTGGTGATCGATTTGTCTTCGAATGTTGTTGTGTTCGATCTTGTCATTTTGTGATCAATTTGTCATTGATCATTGTCATCTTGCAATCTATTTTGTCATCGATCCTTGTTCTCTTGTCAATTTTGTCGTTTTGCGATCGATTTGTCATCGATCGTTGTTTGTCTCAATTATGTCAATTTGGATCAATTAGTCATTTTTCCTCGTCAATTGGCGCATTTATCAATCAAATCATTTATCACATTGGTTCTTTGTTAATCGTAATCGAATCAACATCAATTATCTTCAATCAAGACCTAATTGTCATTCTCGCATTGCTAATTCATCTTCTAGGGTTTCATGATTTAATCATTTAACCTTGTGTGTCATTTCCTCCTCTAGGATTAATAAATTATTTATTTATCCTAATTATTTTCATCGCAATTAAATGTTCATTTAATTGGCTAATTATTCCTCTTTGTGAATGAATTAATTAATAAATGAAAAATTATTGATTAATTCACTAATTTCCTAATTTTCATCATTTTCCTAATTCTTAATTTCCTAATTCCTCTTTTTGTAATTTTTCTAATTTCTTAATTCCTAATTTCAATTTCCTCCTATTTCTCTCCTAAATTCATGGGAATGACATAGAAATTTGTCATAATTTGTCATAATTGACAATCAATCAATTCTTGCATAGCAATTTGTCATAAATTGTCATAAATTGTCATAAATTGTCATAAATCCTTGCATAGCAATTTGTCATACACATGTCATAATTTTGCTATTCTTGATTTGAATTTCCATTTGAATCACTATCATGCTAATTTGTTCATCTCTCCAATTTGTCTATAAATTGGATGAATTTCGTCAATCAAATCCCCTAACCAGATTATCGAATTTCTAATCAATCAAGCTTCAAGTACTTTTGAGCAATTTTCTTACCTACTTGCTTTCAATCATGTGTGTGCACTTGTAGGTGAGATCCACAACCAAACTATTTGAAGAGGAAAGAAGAACAATGGAGCTGCATGAAGGAAGCATTCATATCCACATATGGTTTGCATAGTATTTACTTTTGAATGTTTTATCTTTATGTCTTTATTGAGTGTGTTTAGGATAGATCATTACCTTTAAGCTTTCGTGATTGAGCTAGATTAGTATTTTGATTTGCTTGTGATGATTTCCAATTTCCTAGCTACATTAATTGGTGAACCCAACATGAACACTAACCATCTAACCCCTTAACTGTGTTTTTGAGTGCTTTTGAGTTGATTTGCAGGCCAAAAACCCAAAAATAGGGCAGTGCAGGCCTTTCTGGGGACTTCTGTGCCTGTGTCAGACAACCTGCACCTGTGTTATGCATTCCACACTTGTGTTAGAGACATTCTGCGCTTGTGTTATGAGTTCTGCACCTGTGCCATGGGTTTTGCGCTTGTGTAAAGTCCAAAAACAGAGGTGAAAATGCAATGTTTTACTTGAAAATTGTTTGTTTTTGCATTCTGTTTTCTGTGTTTTGGTTTTTGGTACTAATTATCTGTGCAGCATCTTGGCATACGCATGACAAAGACAACAAATGAAACTACTAACATGTTTTATGCAGAATCGATAGTCAAAGAATAAACACCTCAAACTTCTAACTTGGGTTTTTGCAAGTTGCCTTGGAGAAACAACTAAACTTAGTGTTTGTCATTAATGTTTTAGGCACCTAGTGATTTCTAAATAGGTTGGGATGAACATGTTTTTGCTTTGATTTTTGAGTGTGACATTGGAGTAGGAGAGTATGCTCTCATCCTTCTTAGGGTGATCAGAAATCCAGATCTTCGATACCATGCTCGTGTCTTTGATTGTGTGTCTCCTTTAGAGGACCTGCCTTCCCGACCATTTTCTTTTGCAAGAAAGTGATAATTGTGAGAAGGGAATGACCCAAAGTGAGTATGGCTAGAATACCTTGGCATTCTAACTCACTATAAACAAATACCTGATGAGCGAAAGCTTTGAAGGAAGGGTTACGTGGGAATTGTAGTTACTTGGGAAGTGATGACCCTTGAACTCTTTCTCATATCAGCATCTAAGTAGGGCCCCTTGGTCTAAATCATGCTTGTGTGACTACATTTGTTTGGTATCTTGATGGGCTTAATGTCTCAATCACGCTTGCGTGACATCAAGGAGTAACGCTTAACAGAAATCCTGACTAAACACCTTGTATTTAGAGGCCAAAAACCCTTCTAGTTTCTTGAGAAGGACAAGTTCGGATACTTGGAAGAGATACTAAGTTCGCCATGGGCAGATTTCCATGGGGACTGATGCTTGGCTGCCCTGAGAAGTGAGTGTCATGGAGGGGAGCCCGTGGGGTCAAGCATCTATGTGTTCTCCTTGAATCCCATAATGAGTCTACCTCTCAAGTACCTAATGTCCTTGCCTACCATAAGAAATGTGGGAATGAGCATGATTGTCTTGAGTCTCAGTTGAAATATCTTGTATTCTTTACTTGTCAAAAGTTGATTTGTATCTCATTTCAAGAGAAAAACAAATTGATCCAACATAAGATTAAACACAAGAGATATTCATCCAACAAAAGTTCAACAAGATTCGAAAAAGCACCTTCAAACATGGTTTTCAAACATTGTTCAAAATCTTGTCTCAACATTCATGTCACTTACATTTAGGTTCATCCTAGGTTGCATTTTGCAAATTTCATTGTCAAGTACCAAGATTAGGTTTCACCAAAGTCATACTCCTTTCAATAAGGGTCATCCATTTACATGTGTTCTCTTGCATTAAAGTCATATCATTGTCATACATTCATATTTGCATACCTTAGGTCTCTTCATTAAGCTTAGGTCATTATCATATCATATTAGGGTCACTTGCATAGTAATTGTCCCTTAGCATATAGTGTCAAAACTAGGTTTTGTCATACTTGAGTAACCCAAATCTTTGATAAACCCTAAGTCATTGTTAAGAAGTCTAGACCTTATCAAACCCTTTTCTTTTTATGTCATTATTGTCATTTGGTCAAACCTAGCTTAGTATCCAAGCATATAGGGGAGACTTTGTCATTTGTCCTTTTGTCACTTGGTCCTTTTGTCCTTCGAGGTCTACACATCATTCCAGTTTCCTAAGGGTCTCTTTTAGATTTGCATTCATAAGTTTGTCAAAATCTTCAAAAACAGCCAAAAACATAGATTGCATTTTCATCTACTCAAGTTTGCATTTTAGCATATATTGTCCTTAAAAAAATTCCAAAAATATTGCATTTGCATAAGTGACATGCCTGTTGAGACAAGATCAAAATCTAAAAAGATGGGCGAACCAACGTATCAACCCATGGACAACATAGCAAATTCGCAGTTTCAAACTAGTCAAACAGTGCAAATTGAAGGTTCATCAAATACATCTTTACCACCATATGGAATGGTTCAACTTGGACCACCTCCATTATATGAACCAGTGTTTGTACCTATGAAACCAGGACATCGGAGTGTTCCACCAACTCCAAGAGGAAGTGCACCTTTCAATTGGAATCAACCACACCTGCAACATGACATTCAAACTCAAACATTATATGAAGAGCAAACTCTTTCACAAGGATTTGGTTCAGATCAAGGCATCCAACAAGAAATGAATCCAAATGTCCAACCAGATTCTTCATCCGATTTCGATGCTTCTGATGATGTTGACATGTTCCTTCAAGATCCAAAGATAACAAAAAAGATGGATAAGTTCTTGAACAAGGTCTTTAAGATGTTTCCACAAAAGTATCTTAACATGATGAGTAATGTGACCTCTTCAAGTGAGCAAATTAATGTGCAAGAACAACAAGGCGGTGAGTTGTTAAGTTTCTCTTTGCATCCAAATGAAGAAAATACACAACAAGCAACTCAACCTACCTTGATAAGCAAACGTGCTTCAAAGGCATTGACAGTGACTATTCCTCAAAAGTCACCATTTGAGACAATAAATAATCCATTATTCAACACAACGCCTGTAACACAAGATCAAATGAAGACCACACCAATATTGACAGTTGTCCCTCAACAAGAAGTGGTTCCTTACATGCATAAAATTGGATCGAAATCTAAGATGCAGGAAAGCTTCACAACTGGAATGCCTGATATCACCAATGTCCAAAATAATTCCACGATGCAACAAAGTTCTTATGTCCCGTTAAGTTCAATATCTTTGCCAAACACTATTGCGACAAATCCTTCAATAATGGCGACACAAAGAGCTATGGATAGTGGTTTGCACCAACAATAATTGTTGCAACAATTGAGTAATACACAAAAGGTACAATCGAATGTGCAAACAAGCAATGTGCAACAACAACAATTTCACATCCAACAACAAATTGCAGCGCCTTCGGCACCATTACAAGTTAATGCAAACTTGCAACCATCACAATGGATTGGACAAACAACACAGCAAGTTAAGGCAAGTGCTATACCCCATCTTAAGGAGAAGCAACGAAAACCACCTAAACAAAGTTTTTTACAAATGATGGGATATACACCACGACAACAATTGGCACAAAGTCAACAAATTCTGATCCGTCAGCCTCAACACCAACATGTGCCACAATATGTGCCAAGGCAAACAAGCTATCCTACTTCACAACCGCAATTGGCGCCTATGCAATATCAACAACATACTCAATTGCAATATCAACCTAGGCTACCAGAAGCACAACAACAAGGTTGATATCAAGGCATAGCACAACCGCAACAACAAGAGATGTACCAAGAACGTTATATGCCGGAGACACCAAAAATGGCCATTTCAGAATATCAACAACCGATTGGAAACACGATGTATCGACAAAGAATACCCACTGGGATTAATGATGGACCTCTAAAATCTAATACAATTGCGCAACAACTTGAGAAGTTGCAATGAAAAGTTGACGCATTAGAAACTAAAGGAACAAAGAAGTTGTATACAGACCAAGATTTATGTCCTAATCCATTTGACAAGAGTGTATACATGCCTCCATTCCCTAAGCATTTTGAGGCACCTAATTTTGAGAAATATAAAGGGAATGGCAATCCAAAAGATCATATTCGAGCATTTTTCATGGCATGTACAGAAGTAAGCTATGAGGAGACATATTTAATGCGATTATTTGCATGAAGTCTCATGAGACAAGCTATGGATTGGTATTCACATCTACCAGGAAATATAAAGACTTGGTCGGAATTGGCTCAAAAGTTTTTATCTCATTTCGCGTTCAACATCGACAGTGACGTGACCATGTCAGATTTATGCAACACCAAGCAAAAGCAAGGTGAACCATTAGTAACTTTCTTGCAATGATGGCGAAGCTTGTATAGTCATTCTTCTCTCGATATACCTAAAGAACAACAAGTGAATCTGTTTATCCAGAATTTGGTCCCAGAAATGATGTATGAGCTAAAATTGAAAAGTCCCAGTACTATAGAGAAACTCATTAAGAAAGGAATGAGCATTGAAATGGCTCTTGTAGATAAAGGAATTATCAAGCTCAATAAAGACAGTGACAACACAAATTATTCAAGGGACAAAAACAGATTTTGGTATAAGAATAAGAATGTCACTAATGATGGAGTTGTTGATGCAAGAGCGGTGAATGCAAATCAACCCCCATTCACAATCAAGAAATTGAGTGTTCCTAACATGTCAACTATGGAACAAAATCAAGCACCAATGAGCAATGTTATTCAACAGCCACAATACCAACAACATGCTCAACAATAGCATACTCAACAATATAATCAACAACAAGGCCAACAACAAAACCAGCAGCGCAAACCCTTCTGATTGCGGGATGGGCCTCCTCGACAATCTACGCCATTGGGAGAGCCTATTGAATCAATAATGAGACAATTGATACAAGAAAAATTTATTAAGCTACCAGATATCAAGGCAGAACCAGTGGTAAAACTGCATTGGTGGAATGATAATGCGTACTGTGAGTATCATCGGTCCAAAGGACACAAAACTGCATCATGTTTTCAATTGAAACATATGATTCAAGATTTATTAGAGCAAGGAGTAATTGAGGTAGATCCACCCCATGCGACCTCTAACACTGACCATACTATTTTCAAAACTCCTTTTCTTGATCATGACAAGGGGAAGGCGTCTTCTTCAAACTCTACTCAAACGGCAAATTATGCAAGTTCTGGTTATAATAATGTCATTAATTGTTTTCATGCATCAAATGAGTATGTTTCTACTCTGAGAATAAAGGGACAAGATCCCTCTTGTGCAGTCACCACTCGTCGATCTAAAATAGTCCTGAAAGGAGCTCCTGCAGCTCCTTCCAAACCAACTCCTGCAAGCCAGTATAATCTCTTGGATCATCTAGGAAAGACACCTGCACAAATATCAATCCTTGAGTTGTTGAAAATGTCTCCCATGCATCGTGTAGTCCTGGATAAAGCTTTAATCTATTCCATTGTCCCGACAGATATTGATGTTGACCAGTTTCAAGCTCGGATTGGACATCTAGCTGTTTCCCAAAATGTCACATTTTCTGATAATGATATCTCACCTGATAAGCTCCCTCATAACGATCCTTTACACCTTGAAGTCTTTGTCCATAATTACAAAATCCAATGAGTCTTGATAGATGGCGGAGCAGGTCTTAATATTTGTACCTTGAGAGTGGTCATTGGCCTTGGATATACAGAAAATGACATTGATGCTTCCAAAAGAATAACAATCAAAGCATATGATGATGCTGAGCGCCCATCTAGAGGGATAATTACATTGCCTATCAAAGTTGGTCCAGTGACATAAAACACTTTCCTGCAGGTCCTAGACCTTGATCTCCCTTATAATATGATCCTTGGCTGTCCATGGATCCATGTAATGAAAGCAGTTCCATCCACCTATCATCAATGTTTAAAATATCCTTACAATGGAACTGAGATAATAATTCCGGGGGATCCTAATCCATTTCAATTTTGTGCTACTCTAAAGGATACCCCTCAGTAGCAAGTCCCAGTCAATAGAGAGGCCAAGTCACATAGCTATGTGGATCCTAATGAATTGTTAGATGTTGTTAAAGGAAAATTGAAGATACAGGACCAAGGGTGTGGAGAATATTCAATGGATCAAACATTCCTCATCGGGAATTTACCAATATCTCCAAAATCATATGGAAAACCACATTTATTGCAAAAGGAACCTAAGGTCATTATTCAATATCAGCCTCCCACTACATTTACAAGATGGGGTGAACTTGACAAAGAAATTGTAGATGATGATGTCATAGATTGGCTTTACAAAGATCCAACTGAGACCCTAGTTGTCAGGTTGCCAGTGGAACGATACGGAAAAGGATTTACTATGCTCCAAAAGAAAGGATATGATGGCTGCAGTGGCTTAGGCTTGAACAACAATGGAAGGCTAGAACCTGTTATACCCAAGAGGTGACCTCCAACTTTAGGGTTAGGTTATGTACCTTTACGAATTGGATCCACATCTACCAAAGTGCCCATGTGTCAAAAAGGGCGTGATTCTGACGATGAAATAACACCTGAGGATACCCGACCCAAAACTGATTCCAATGAATGGGAGTGGAGTTCTTTTTCTTCTAGCTCCTATGCCCTCGACAATATTTTCATTGACCCTGCTAATTTGCCTATGGAAGACAAACATGAAATAACTCCTCTTCCTAGAACATGTCCTCATGCTTGGATAGAGTCATTCTGGGATCCAAGCTCCGAATCAGAAACAAGCAGTTCGAATAGTGACACCACAGATGTTTACATCTTTACCATATCAGCCCTTTCTATCCTTACAACCGATGATGACATGCCCCTCATTTATCCCCAGCTTATCCAACATGACTAACAAGAACCACTCACATTGGACTATTTTCAAAATGACGAAGCAATTGCAGAATTCTTGGGACTACGGGAAGGCATACCACAAGGTGATCATAAGGCAGGATTTTCTATCGATTTGGATTCCACAGCATATTTTGGGGAGTCAACTCCATCTTCTAGTCATCAAAATGAAAAAAGAAAAGAAACAGTAAAAAATCAACAGACTAGATCTTTGAGTGAAAACCATAAGGCACTCTCTGATCATACAAAAGTAAAAACAAAAGACGTACATGCAGGTGAAAACCTCTCTGAGGCGCCCAAAGGTGGAAGAGTGGACATACCCCTATCAAGTCAGGACAAATCAACATTGCTTGTGGAAATGACCGAGGAAATCAATTTGGGTACACCTGACAACCCTAAGGTCATTCATTTTGCTGCTTCTCTATCACAACAGGAAAAGATAGACTTTGTCAATTTCTTTCTTGAGAAGAAGATCAGCTTTGCATGGTCCTATGCAGATATGCCTGGCCTTGATCCAAAATTAGTCCTTCATCATTTGCCATTGAAAGCCAATGCCAAGCCTGTCAAACAGAAACTTCCGAAGATGCATCCCCAGGTGGCTCTTTTGGTCAAGGTGGAACTGAAAAAATTATTGGATGTGGGCTTTATCAGACCCATCAATTATGCAGACTGGATTTCCAATTTAGTACCAGTTAGCAAGATAACTGGGGGCATCAGAATCTACACAGATTTTAGGGATCTCAATAAAGCATGCCCTAAAGATGATTTTCCATTGCCAAATATCAACATCATAGTGGACATGACTGCTGGATATGAGATGCTTTCATTAATGGATGGTTTCTCCGGCTATAACCAAATTCGCATTGCTCCTGAAGATCAACATAAGACAGCATTCACCTGTGCTTGGGGTACTTATTGTTGGAATGTGATGCCCTTTGGTCTTAAAAAAGCAAGGGCAACATATCAAAGAGCAATGACGACAATTTTCCATGATTTCATGCATACTTTGATGGAGGACTATGTTGATGACTTGTTATGCAAATCAGTCACAAGAGACAGTCATTTAGCCATCCTGGGCCCAATCTTTGACCGAATGGAGACCTACAAGCTCCGACTCAATCCAAAGAAGTGTGTCTTTGGTGTCACAGCTGGCAAATTACTAGGGTACATTGTTTCTCACAGAGGCATTGAGGTTGACCCTGCCAAGGTTAAAGCAATAATGGATATGCCTCCACCTTCAAATCTCCAGCAATTAAGAAGTCTGCAAGGAAAGCTCTAGTCAATCCATCGCTTCATAGCTCAGTTGGCCGACAAATGTCATCCATTCCAACATCTATTGCATAAAGGTGTCATTTTTAAATGGACTGAGCAATGTCAATCAGCCTTTCAAGCTCTCAAAGAATATTTGTTGTCGCCACCTATCCTAATGCCTCCTATAGAAGGAAATTCATTTTTATTTTATATCTCTGCAACTGAAACAGCATTAGGAGTTCTCTTGGCTCAACAGGATGAGAACGGCAAAGAGTGAGCTATTTACTATATCAGTCGGACACTGGTAGGTTATGAGCTAAATTATTCAACTATTGAAATGGCATGCTTAGCAGTGGTATTTGCAACACAAAAGCTTCGACATTATATGTTAAGCCACCAAATATTGTTGGTTACAAAAATTGATCCCTTAAAATACTTGCTTAGCCAAGCAGCTTTGACAAGTCGCCTAGCAAAATGGGTCATGATTCTTAGTGAATTTGACATTGAGTATATGGAGCGAAAGGCGATAAAAGGACAAGTCATAGCAGATCAACTTGCAGAGGCTCCTATTTGTGATGATCATCCCATGTTGACAGATTTTCCAGATGAATCAGTATTTGCTCTTACATCTTCTAATGAATGGAAGTTATACTTTGATGGATCCCATACCAAGTTCGGATCCAGAGCCGGCATCTTGTTTGTCACCCCTCAAGGTGATGCTATTCCCAAGTCCTACAGGATAACTTTTCATTGTACCAATAACATTGCAGAGTATGAAGCACTGGTTACAGGACTCCGAGTAGCAGTTCACTGGAACATCATGCATTTGCAAGTCTATGGAGATTCTCAATTAGTCATCCGACAAGTGAATGATGACTACGAAACAAAAGATGAAAAGATTATTCCTTATAAGCATATGGTAGATTTCTTCAAGACCAAATTCACGGCTATCCATTTCAATCAAGTTCTGAGAATGCAAAACAAGTCGGCAGATGCAATGGCTACGATTGCTTCCATGTTGAATATGCCCCACAATATGGACAAATGTGAATTTTTAGTTGAACAATTGCTGGTTCCTTCTTTTGACATTCTGACAGCGGATGTGATGTGTGTTCTTGTTGGTCCCAACTCCCCGTGGTACAATGACATATATCAATATTTGAAATCCCAAACCTTACCACCCAACCTTTCCGCTAACCAACGTCGAGCCTTTATCCGACAGACAGCCAAATATGTCATCATCACCGACACCCTTTACCATCGTTCCTTTGACCATACCCTCCTCAGGTGTTTGGATTCTGACGAAGCACAAACGGCTTTACATGAGGTTCACGATGGTATATGCGGGGGCCATTTCAATGGTCTGAGCTTAGCCAAAAAGTTGATTCATGCTGGGTATTATTGGCCTACTCTGGAAAAAGATGTTCATGATTTTGTTAAGAAGTGCTACAAGTGCCAGATTCATGGAAATTACATTCATGCACCAGCCCAAGAGCTTCATTCTGTCATATCTCCATGGCCCTTTTCTCAATGGGGATTGGATCTTATTGGCAAAATTCACCCGACATCTGCAAATGGACACAAGTTCATCATTATAGCCACAGAGTATTTTACAAAATGGATCGAAGCTATCCCCATGACCTATATCACTGGTGTGCAAATTTCAAAATTCCTATTGAATTATATCATATGCCGGTATGGGGTTCCTCTTTCCATAGTCACTGATAATGGTCACCCCTTCAAGAATAAAGATGTCAAGGAACTCTGTGAAAAGTTTCATATCCAACACTGTTTCTCCAATCCATACTATCCACAGGGGAGTGGTCAAGCCGAAGCATCCAATAAAACCATTATCAAGATCCTGAAAAAGGTTGTCAATGACGCTAGTAGAGATTGGCATGTTCAGTTGAATCCAGCACTATGGGCCTATCGCACTTCTATCCGCACACCTACTGGCGCAACACCTTATTCCTTGGTGTATGGTGCAGAAGCCATTTTACCTTTGGAAGTGGAGATTCCTTCCTTGCGTGTTTCCTTGCAACACCTGATTGATGATGAGACACACAGAGTCTCTCGGTTGCACCAGCTTGAGATGTTAGATGAGAAACGTCAGACAGCTCTGACACATTTGCAAGCATATCAAAACCGTCTCCATCGCTCTTATAATAAGAAAGTCAAAGGGCGACACTTCGAAGTGGGAGATCTGGTTTTAAAGGCAAATCCTAAGAATGCACAGTCTACTGACATCATCAAAGGCAATTTGAACCTAATTGGGTTGGTCCTTTCATAGTAACTGCAGCATATGGCTCGGGGGCATATCAGCTTGCTACCCTAGAAGGTGAACCTCTGTCTGATCCTATAAATAGCATGCACCTTCACAAGTACTGGGCATAATTTTCTATCAGCACTTCTTCAAATATGATCCTGAAAAAAATACAAAAAAATGAAAAAAGCAAAAATACAAAAAAATTGAAAAAAAAAAAAGCGCAAAAGAGTAAAGAAAAATGATTTGCCCTTTAGTGAAAACCTGGCAAACAGGCACTTTGGGCAAGTACCATGGTGAAAACCTGGCAATCAGGCACCATGAGTAATGAGATTATTGCTCCGTCATCTATCATGACCTCTAGCTATACTTTCTCTTGGCCGGTTTATCATGTCTATCTTCGTCTTGACCCAATGTCCTATTCTAGGCCTGTTATTGGTCAACATCATTGTCTTGCATACTCCGGTTTCTTGTACATAGGTTTTGGTCCCAGTCTATGTATATCTTTCAGATGCGCATTGGGTGCGTTCCCCTTGTCATGATCAATCACTGGAACTTTTGCATTGAAAATGTCCTGAAAAAATCATAAAAATCAAAAAATGTCCTTAAAAAAATCTCAAAAAACAAAAATTGAAAAATGTCCTGAAAAAATTTTAAAAAATCAAATAAAGTCCTGAAAAAATGAACAAAAAAATGGTAAAACATCAAAATCCAAAAACAAGCATTTTGCATTTTGTCAATAAATGATCCCTTTGTGCATAGACAGATCGTTGAGCATCCCTCCAACAACACTCGCCATCAAACATTGTGCTTTACTGAAATCACGCTTAACCAAATGAACTTTTCAACTAGACCAGACATTCAAATTGATCAACATTGTCATATCAATCAACCTCAATATCATTTGTCTTTGTCACTACTATCATGGGTCTTATATAGGGTGTGGTATACTCGAAACCAGACTATCTCCTGTCTTAGACGGAGTATCGCATTCCCTGAAATCAGACGACATGATCGTCCTATCAGCAATTTCAACTTTTGACAATAAAGATCAAGATGTTTGTTTGACTTGTTGGAATTTGTGCATCTTATCTTTTTACTGATTTATCTTTGGCTTTGATCATGTTCCTATGTTGCTCGATGATGTCATTGAGTGATTTAGAGTGATCGGGATGGTTCATGGTCCCTTTCTTTTTTTGTTGTGATTGTTGTTTGTCTATGATGTGTCTGTCTTTTGCAAAAAGGGTTGCATTTTAGCTCTAGCCTTCAATGCCATGATGCTACGCATCCATTTTGCTATATTAAAATAAAGGTTCTCACCTACAAAGTGCATTACTGAAAGCAAGTTCTTCTTCGTCTCTAATTGTCCTCTGTTTCATTTCTTCTTACTAACATTTCTTCCATCCGTTCGGATAGTCAGTCCGGTCTAGTGCTCTGATTTCCCCAAACACATATGCTACATCCTGCATTCATTGGTTAGTACACTTGCATTATATCGCATATCACACCGAGCATCACATCAAGCATTTTATCCATTTCATATTTTCAATGCATCAAAAACACATAAAAAAATGCATCCATACATGTTCATAAATAAGTGCATAAGTCATCCATACATGGAAAATAACACAAGTCATAACATATTTCATCCCATCATATCGATCCATATCATATCATATGTCACAATAATATCGAAGTACAAAACTGGACTCTCTATCCTAAGTATGGCCCGCAGGCTAACTACAAAATGTCAAACTACATAATGTCCACTGTCTATCATCAGGAGCACGTGCCTCTGTAACTAGGTGCTCCCTCTATCCTCCTCATACTTGCAATGTCTTGCGGATGATGTCCCTCCTGGTCCTGGCTGTGGTGGTCTCATAGGTCCACTCACTCCCATGCTGCTCAATGACCTCCGAGAGCGTGCCCTGCTCTCTGTCCTCGATCATGTCCTATATGAAGCTGCTCTCTACTCTAGTGGAATGGCACCCTCATATAGTTTCCTCCAATGGCGTATCTCCTCTCCGGTCTCTACCAACATTTGTGCCATCTCGTGTGCACTGGCATCCCGAATCGACCCAATATACTCAGTGACTCTCTGTTCCTCTCGCTGTGCTTGAGCTATTGTTGTATCTTGAGCCGCTATGAGTCTGGTTATCTCTACTCTGAACTGATCCTACTGTCTCTCTAATGTCGCAATGTGATCCTGCTGACTCGCTATGATAGCCCTGCACATCTCCATCTCCTTTGTCCTAGCTGTCTCTGGCTCTATGGGTATATCCTGCAATGCCTCATGCTCGCCTGAATCTAGCTCATCCTCGTCATCCCCATCCTCATCTTCATCCTCATCATCCCCCTCATCCTCATCTCTGTCCTCGTCACCCCCCTCATCCTCATCCCCGCCCTCATCCTCCTTGTCCTCATCTCCCTCCCCCTCTCTTGTGAGTGGGAAGTCCTCCTGTCGCCTCGGTACTGGAATATCCGGATCTGTCAATGGCACTGGCCGTAGTCATGCAAACCATATCTCATACGCCTCTATCGTCCTGGCATCCACCACATCTGATCTCCAATCCCACGATCTCTGCTATAGCTGTGAGAAGTCAACATATGCTATGTGTGGCTGAATCATACTCCCCCACTGACTCGTCTCTCTGTGAGATCGGGCAAAGTGTGCAGTCCTCCTAGGTACATCCTGTCTCTCTCCAAACTGTCATCTGACTCTCTCTGGTAGGTACAACTCAATCACTCTCTGGCAATTCACTGGTGGCCCAATCAGATACCTCTCTTGTCTACAATAAGCTAGCTCCTCACTGTCATCTGACCATCCCGGGCAATCACGATATGGCCTCCATATGAACTCTCTCAGTCTGTCCAGCTCATGTCGCCAATATAATATGTATCCAAAAGGACCCTGTCTCAGTGCTCCACCATAGCAGTACACATACGGTCGGTGTGGTACTACCTGTCTATCTGTAATCAGTCGACATATAGCTATGTGCTCAAATGCCCATACCTGTAACAATGTGACTCCACAACTCAACATCTGCACTCCCTGATATACGTACACTGTGTCCCCTCTATCGCCATCCGCTCTAGCACTCTTCCCCATCCAATAGGGAATCCATGTCCTCGTCTGTCTCCTGCTAGTAGACATGCTATCACCACATACCGTCAATCATACTCTGATGCCATGGTCTCCCAGCCAATGTCCCTCTCGACGATATCCAGATCATCTGCGTCACACTCAAATAGTCTGCACAATGCGTCTCTCCCTGTCACTGGTTCATACTCTATCATCTCTCCATGAATCGGAATGTGGAGGATATGCCATACATCCTCCAGTGTCACAGTCACCTCTCCAGTCACCAGATGGAAGGAGGAAGTCTTTGAATGCCATCGCTCTGCCAATGCGGTAAGCAGTCTTGTGTTTGCCCTAATCTCGAGCATGAATGTGATATGATATATCCCAAGTCCTGCTAATGTATCTCTATCCGTGCTCCTAAGTCTATGTTGTAGCATGAAGCAGTCAGGACGGTTCTCCCATGTGATCAACGGACATTGTCGACTCTGCATCACAATTGGGGCACATTTTGTCAATTTTAGGGTTTGCTCCTATGGGTTGCATTTCCTCATTTTCATGTCCCAATCAGGGTGTTCTTTATCTATTCTAACTTATCCTACCCTTATCCCCCCTTTTCGGATCATTTGCATGCAGTTTCGAACCAAAATTGAGTCATACATGCACAACCATGCTTGTGTCAAGGAACCTGCGCCTGTGTCTTGTAACCTGCACCTGTGTACCCTACACAAGCATAGAAGACCTCACACAAGTGTAGGATTCACCCTACACAAGCGCAGAAGTTATTTTCTGCATTTCCTGTGGGCCCCGCAATGTCCCGCAAGTGATCGAAATTCATGAAATTGAAAATATGGGTTTTTGAGATACATACCGCTGCTCCTGCATCATTCGGTCATCTGAATGTGCATACACGTTCCCCGAGGTGATTCGCCATTGGAATGTTCCCCATCTATCTGCAAGTGTCCTTGTCCAGAGCAACAAATCCTCCTCTTTGGCTAGTGCAAATGAGCTCTTTTCACTTTCTTGGTCCCATTTATAGATCTTTGTCAGTACATAGATGGACATGCACCCTCTCCATCTTATGTTGGTCGTGGTCTTTTGCACCATCAATTGCTTGTCCTTCATGCATCCGATCTCCGATTGTTAGTCCGTTCGATCCTATCATTTTTATCAATCAATTGGCCTCTTTTCTGCATGTTTCCGGCCAATTCCTTGAGGGGGCATGCATATGTCATTATTATTGTCTGGGGCATTTTCATTACTGTTCTTTGAAACAACGCTTAAAATCACATTGTCTCAAAGAGGGGCAAAATGTAGACACCTAAAAATGGTCAACGCTTGCGGAGTCATACTTTAACATTTGCGCATTGCCTCATTTTAGGTTTTTGCGTCGCATTAACATTTCTCCTATGTCACGCACTTGGTCTTTATCATTTGCGAGCATAGAGTCCTTCTTCTGCATTCTTCATTCATCTCACTTTCAAATTTGGTCTTGTCGACAACAATCTTTAATCATGATTTTGATCGATTTTATCCTGTCGCATCAATGTGCGTAGTCATTTGTCATCATTTTGGACATCGTCAATCCTAATTAGGGTTTTGTCCTCTTATCAATCTTATCATCTGGTGATCGATTTGTCATCGATTGTTGTTATGTTCAATCTTGTCATTTTGCGATCAATTTGTCATTGATCATTGTCATTTTCAATCTTGTTGTCTTGCAATCTATTTTGTCATCAATCCTTGTTCTCTTGTCAATTTTGTCATTTTGCGATCGATTTGTCATCGATCGTTGTTTGTCTCAATTATGTCAATTTGGATCAATTAGTCATTGTTCCTCATCAATTGGCGCATTTATCAATCAAATTATTTATCACATTGGTTCTTTGTTAATCGTAATTGAATCAACATCAATTATCTTCAATCAAGACCTAATTGTCATTCTCGCATTGCTAATTCATCTTCTAGGGTTTCATGATTTAATCATTTAACCTTGTGTGTCATTTCCTCCTCTAGGATTAATAAATTATTTATTTATCCTAAGTATTTTCATCACAATTAAATGTTCATTTAATTGGCTAATTATTCCTCTTTGTGAATGAATTAATTAATAAATGAAAAATTATTGATTAATTCACTAATTTCCTAATTTTCATCATTTTCCTAATTCTTAATTTCCTAATTCCTCTTTTTGTAATTTTTCTAATTTCTTAATTCCTAATTTCAATTTCCTCCTATTTCTCTCATAAATTCATGGGAATGACATAGAAATTTGTCATAATTTGTCATAATTGACAATCAATCAATTCTTGCATAGCAATTTGTCATAAATTGTCATAAATTGTCATAAATCCTTGCATAGCAATTTGTCATACACATGTCATAATTTTGCTATTCTTGATTTGAATTTCCATTTGAATCACTATCATGCTAATTTGTTCATCTCTCCAATTTGTCTATAAATTGGATGAATTTCGTCAATCAAATCCCCTAACCAGATTATCGAATTTCTAATCAATCACGCTTCGAGTACTTTTGAGCAATTTTCTTACCTACTTGCTTTCAATCATGTGTGTGCACTTGTAGGTGAGATCCACAACCAAACTATTTGAAGATGAAAGAAGAACAATGGAGCTGCATGAAGGAAGAATTCATATCCACATATGGTTTGCATAGTATTTACTTTTGAATGTTTTATCTTTATGTCTTTATTGAGTATGTTTAGGATAGATCATTACCTTTAAGCTTTCGTGATTGAGCTAGATTAGTATTTTGATTTGCTTGTGATGATTTCCGATTTCCTAGCTACAAGTACATGTCTTATGGCTAAGCTTGATGATAGCTGGATATGGCATAGTAGATTTTGCCATGTGAACTTTGATAACATTGTGAAGGCTAGTAAGATCAAGGTAGTTAGAGGGTTTTAGGTGCTAAGCAAACCGGATAATACCTTGTGTAGAGAATGTCAATTGGGGAAAATGTCTTCCTCAACCTTTAAAGGTAAATCTTTCACTGCTGACAACTTGCTTGATCTTGTGCATACTGATTTATGTGGTCCTATGAAAACTAGAAGTGTGCAGGGTGATAGGTACTTCATGGTTCTCACTGATGACTGCTCAAGAATGATGTGGGTCACATTCTTGAAAGACAAGTCTAAAGCTTTTGGGAAATTCAAAGCTTTCAGAGCATTAGTGGAGAAGAAAAGCAGTAAAAGGATCAAATGTCTCAAAACTGATCAAGGAGGGGAATCCAGTGAATTCAACAAGTATTGTGAAGAATTTGGCATCAAGAGACAATTGGCGGCCCCCCAGACTCCACAGTAGAATGGCCTAGCAGAAAGGAATAACTGGACTGTGGTTGAAGCAGCTAGAACCATGTTGATCTAAGGAAAGGTTGCTCACACCTTTTGGAGAGAAGTGGTGAGCACTGTAGTCTACACTATGAACCGAGTACTCATCAAAAAGGGTAAGGACAAAACTCCTTATGATTATTGGACCGGTAAGACACCTGTGGTTAACTACTTTAAGGTATTTGGTAGCAAATGTTACATCAAGAGAAGTAAACACCAAGGTAAATTTGAAGCTAAATGTGATGAGGGAATATTTCTAGGATATTTCACCAAGAGTAAAGTTTTCAAGTGCTACAACAATAGGACTCAGAGAATTATGGAAAGCATCAATATAAGAGTTGATGAATCCTCTAAGAAGATTGAGGAAACCAGCAATGAGCAAGCTGTAAATGAATCGGTTGCAACCTTCTGGGAACTGGTTGTCAATCAACCGAGTACCAGTAATAGTGTTCCTGAACTGGTGAATGCTGATACTGATGAAGATGAGGATGAAGAAGAAAAGCAAGAAGAACCAGTTAAGACCATTCCTCAGTATGTCAAGTTGAATCATGATCCCAAGAAGATCATAGGTGATAAGGATGCAGGAATCCTTACCAGAAGAAAGATCAGAGAAAACTCATGTATGATCTCTGAATTTGAGCCTAAGTCATTCAAAGAGGCTCATAAAGATGAAGAATGGATCAAGGCAATGGAAGAAGAACTTGACCAAATAGAGAAAATGGTACATGGTCCTTGGTACCCAGACCAGAGCATAAAAATGTCATTGGCACCAAATGGGTATTCAGAAATAAGTTGAATGAGGATGGCACAGTGATTAGGAATAAAGCTAGACTGGTATGCAAAGGATATGCTCAAGAAGAAGGTGAAGACTATGGGGAAACCTTTGCTCCTGTAGCTAGATTGGAAGGAGTTCATATGCTTCTTGCATATGCAGCTTTTAAGAGGTTCAAGGTATATCAAATGGATGTAAAATCTGCATTCCTAAATGGAGTACTTGAAGAGGAGGTGTATATTGAGCAACCAGATGGGTTTGCCCAATCTGAAGATAGTGACATGGTATGTAGGCTACATAAAGCATTATATGGTCTAAAGCAAGAACCTAGGGCATGGTATGAGTGCCTACATTCCCATCTTGTGAAGACTGGATTTGAGAGAACAAGTGAAGATAGCAATATCTACTTGAAGTCTGAAGAAGATCAGATTCTGATCTGTGAAGTTTTTGTTGATGACATCATCTTTGGTGGAGATGACAAGATGAGTCATGAGTTTTCTGATGAGATGAAGAAAGAGTTTGAGATGTCACTCATAGGGGAGATTAAGTTCTTCATTGGACTACAGATCCAGCAAATGAAAGATGGAATCTTCATCACTCAGTCCAAATATGTCAAAGAGGTGTTGAAGACTTTTGGCATGGAAGATAGCAAACTGGTTGGTACACCGATGGTGACCGGTTGCAAATTGACAAAGGAGGATGATTCCGCATTGGTTGATGAGAAGGAATACCGATCAATGATTGGTAAGTTGCATTATGTAGTGCATAGCAGACCGGATATTGCACATGCAGTTGGCATCACTACAAGGTTCCAGAAGAGTCCAAGAGAATCTCACTTGAGTGAAGTCAAGTGGATTCTTAGGTATCTGAAGGGAACAGTTGACTATGGATTGTGGTACCCATACAACAATAATTTCAATTTGAAAGTATTCACAGATGCTGATTGGGTCGGTAATGTGGATGACCGGAAGAGCACAACCGGTGGTGCATTCTTTCTCGGTGGTAGACTGGTCTCATGGATGAGTAAAAAGAAGAGTTGAATCTCTCAGTCTACAGCTGAAGTGGAGTATGTTGCAGCTTTCATGAACTGCACTCAGACAATCTGGATGAAGCATGTACTGGAAGGCTTCAAGATCCCTGTATCTGAACCGGTAAGTATATTCTATGATAACACAAGTGCTATCAATATATCAAAGAATCTGGTTTTACATTCTAGAACCAAGCATTTTGAGCTTAAGTATCATTTCTTGAGGGAAAAGGTTCAGAATAAAGAGATTGCACTGGAGTATGTGTCCAGTAAGGAGCAGTTAGCAGACATATTCACCAAGCCTCTCCCAAAGACAACATTTGTGCATTTGAGAGGTGAATTAGGGGTATTGCCCCTTCAGAAGGTGAACTAAAAGTGATTGTTCCACATCAGTCAGGTACTAGAAAGACAAAGTTTTGGTTGATTGGTGTGTTGAGGGATGCTACTCCTGAGGGGGAGCAACATGATGAAACAGTGATGACTGTACCTCCACTTTGGCATTGTTGTCAAAGGGGGAGAAGGAGTGAAGCGAAAAGATATCTATAGAAAATGGGGAGAAGATGTGAAGCAGAGAAGATATCTTTTGTATATTGCCACCAATGCCAAAGGGCGAGATTGTTGGCATTATATGAACCGGCATGAAGACATAATGATATTGTATGTTGTCATTGATGTCAATATGAGACATAGTGTGAACCGGCACATGTGATAAGTCAAGAGAAGAGGAACTGGCACACGTGATAAGTGAAGAAAGAGGAACCAGCACATGTGATAAGTGAAGAGAGCGGAACCGGCATATGTATGAACCGGTTTATATGCCAAAGTGAAGCAGCATATTTGTTAAAGGTGAACCGGAATGTAGTTATGGGAACCGGCATGAAGTTATGGGAACTGGCACATGGAAGCACTATATGACTACTGGTTGGTAGGCAGCTTTCACTTCGAGGTTTCTGGTTGGAGTACCTCAAGTCTGTGTGACTCAATCGGTGATCTTTGTGTGATGAGTTAGCAGTATGATGGAGGACAGATCGTGTTGCCATGTAAGCTCTGTGTGCGTGAAGGATCTTGCATGAAGATGACTATTCCTATCTACCTCGGGAATGTGTGAAGTCTGTCAAATGGTGATAACACGTGATGGGTTATCAACCGCCATGAAAACGGTGGATAATGGACGATGGAGAATGTCTTGAGATCGATTCAAGATTGTTGCATTTAATGCAGCATGATTCAATGGTCAGAATCGAACCGTTTGAATTGCTTAACCTAACAGGTTTAGGGCTTAGGGTTTTTGCTACTGACCTGTATGTTGTCATGCCCAAACTTTTGGGCAAGAACACAAACAACAAATTTTTTTTTGAAACACTTAATTTACATGCAACCTAAGTTTATGCAAGTGTGACAACTAAACAAGTTGCTCCAAACGTAATCTTTAATGATATTAACCTGGGTATTCTAAGCGAGCGATGAATTAAAACTTAACTAGGAGCCTTGGGATTCGATATAACCCCTAGGCGTAACAATCACGATAACTCTTGTTGTCAAGCAGAACAATTTAATATCGTAAGGTCAATAATAAATTCTCACAAATGTCCTTTTCTTTACAGATGCGAACTGCATTACTTAATCAGATCAACCTCCACTACATAGACATTAGTATAATTATTTGATTCAATAGTTAGTCCTCTAAGTAAAGGTATGTTAAGTATTCCCCAATACATAAAACTTATAGCTACTTTATTGTAACTTATTTAATCCTTATATCTTTTAATTCAATATTAACACGATTTCCATGAATTAATATTAATTAATAGAGTAAATAAATTTAAAGTGCCTAACGTCATTATAATAGTTAAATTTTTAAATGAGAAGTCACACTAGGGAGAATTTCATTCAGAGTATCCAGCCCATTGACTTATTTTACAAATAAATTATACTACAACAATACCCAATCACTTGAATTGTTAATGTCCATTTAATACCCTTCCTTTACTTTAAAAATTTCCAACAAAAGTATTTGATTAACTTAATTCAAGCTACAGAATAATATTCCTCTGAACATTAGGTATTAGATATTTAATACACGATATTTAAATTTCTTCTAGGATTTATATCTAATCGGTCAACCTTATAAAATTTCCATTAAATTTCTCTTTTAATAAATTTACTCAAAGGAAGTGCATTATTCCTCTAATGATAATTAATCTCCAAATTTAATAAATATTGACATTCAAAATATATATATATATATATATTTTTTTTTAAAATCAATCTTCTATTTAAACTATTTCTTTTAATAAATTTTCACTATACTTTCCTATGTTATGGGATAATATGATTATAAATCATTAGTGACCAACCCAAATGAATATATGGAAAGAGTCCAAGTAAATGAGATTAACCCAGTTCAACTTTTGAAAGAGCACACCCATTTCCCCCTCCTTTTTCTCTCCTCTTTTTTTTTTATATTTACAATAATACCCCTTTTTAACCCTAACTAGGGTTTTCTTTCTCTTACCTATATCTTCCACTTTTCTTATCTCTCTCCAAATATTAACCCTAACTAGGTTTTTTTTTTTTATTTAAAATCCTTATGAGTCTATTTTTTTTATTTCTTTCTTACTCCTTACCCTAATCTATCTTTTCTTTACCCCTTTCTTCTTTTTTTTTTTTTACTACCTTGCCCTAACCCTATGTCGGACTAGGGTTCCACCACGGAGGGATTTTCATGGGGGATTTTTTTTTGGTTTGGGGTTGCAGGTCGGATGATACCCATGGCAAGATTAGTGTTCGAAGGAGATCGCGGAGGAAGTGGACGGCGGCGCCAAAAGGGAGCGGGCGGCGTAGAAGGGGATGACGGCACCGAAAGGGAGCAGGCGGTGTAGAAGAGGACGACGACGCTGAAAGGGAGGGCGGCACATAAGGGAATAGGCGACGCAGGCAATGGGCGGTGCTGGCAACGGGCGGTGTAGGCATCGCGTGCCATGGGTTGTAGGAGACGACCACGCCCGCAGACACAGGGATATCCCTACGGCTGTGGGGATGGCTACCCACAGGCCACGGAGCCAAGGTTCCGTGACTGTGGGTGGCCCCTCACAGTCGCAGGGATAAGCCTGCGGCTGTGGGCGGCCGTAGCCCCGCACCCCACCATAGGGCCGAGCCCTTGTTATATTTTTTTTTATATATATTTTTTAAATTTATTTATTAATTTAATTATTTCATTTTATTTTTTTTAAAAACACTGTTAAATGCATATATATATATATATATATATATATACATATATATATTTTTATATAGTCTGTTAATATATATAATATATATGTGTGAATATGGCAGCCTGCAATAAACAGAACAAATAATATAACATTCAATACATTTATTCAACCTGATTAAAAGGTTAATTTTAAGACTAATTTATTTAATCTGATTAAATAAGATTTCAAATGCATGCACCAACCTAATGTATTAATTTCCTTGAAAGAATACAGTAGCTTAGTATTTCTTTTATTACGTATAGTTTCTTTTTGATTGAAGAGCAACAGTAATCAGATTTATTTGTTTTCCACTAATCTGTTTATTATTATATTTTTTTGTTTTTCTTTTTTTTTTTTATAAACACTATCAGCAAGTTCCAAAGTGTTTCTCTCATATACTAAGTCTAGATGCTAACTTAAGAAGCAAATTATTAACTTTAAATTTGCTTTCTGCAGTAATAATAGAGGAAATGACAGAATTAATTAAACTACAACAACATTAATAAAACTAACATATCATTTAAAAACCCTTTTTTTTTGTGTTAAGTTTAAATACAATATAATGTTCATATTAAGGAAATGTACCATGTATGCATTTTGGAACTAAACCAATATGACTAAGAGGTCATTCTCAGCTCATTAATTCACATGTTGTTGCTAATTTAATTATCTACATTATTTTCATTATGCATAGTAGAAAGGTTAGACCCCTTTTCTTTTTTTCATTAATAAGGATATAACATTATTATAGGAACCTAATCCATAAATAACACCCTTTTTTTTTTTCTACAAAAATAACTTAGTAGGAAATACATTTCTTTTAAAAGCATATAGAATACAAAGTAGTCAATATTACAAACGGGTGTGATACCCAACTAAATAAATACACTTCTTTCTTCTTTTTTTTGAAATAAATACAACATAACACTCTTTCTTTTTTTTTTTTCTTACTATAAATAAATACATTCTTTTTGAACTTTTTCTGCAACATAGGACAGCAACTAATCCCTTTCTTTTCTTTTCCATCCCAAGCAACCTGTAATAAAAATTACAACTTTGACCATGGAGAGCTCACCTCCCAGCCTAGGCTTACTAGAAGCCACCCCCGAGCTTGGAGAACCAAGTACTAGACGGGTCACAAACAAGCAAACAACACAATAACAATAGCAAACACTCAATAGGCATTTTCCCATCCCAAGCTACACTCTTCACCACAACTTGTGATGAACTTTCCATGGGTGGAAGTGGACCAAATACCATTGGGGAGATTGCAAGCTTAATACAACTCAATGCCACCTCATGGCAAAACAAAATACAACAAAAAATTCCCTTCACACCTTATGCCCCCCAAAGGCACCAAAGCCATATTTCCTCCCCTTATGACCCCCAAATGCATACACAAGGCTATGCAGCAAGGGTCACAAAGGACGCCCTTGAGAATCACTCTCCATAAGGAGAGCCTCTCACCCAAGGCTGTCATGCTTCTTCCACCCCAAGACCATCCTACTCTCCCAAGAGTAGGAGGTCTTGGACACTCCCAAAACAAGAACACATAAACAAAGAACATGGGAATGAAAACTCACATTTTTCTCCTACACAAATTACATATACACCTCTTTTCATGCAAGCATTTCTTTCTTTCAAAAACAACATAAACAAAAGGAAGTAAAACCAACCTTAATCTGCCAATAGGTATATTAGACTTAGTTGGGGATGAGCTGACCAAAATCCACACAAACTTTCCACCAAACCTTCACCAAAATTCTATCCTACAACTAAATTTCAAAAAAAAATTGCATAATCTCCAACAATGGAGAGTGGGTGATTACTCACTAAGTCCCTAATCCTTGCCTAATAAGGCCTCTCACACACTTCCCAACCCCTTGGGTGAGGTGAGAGTTCCCATTGGTTGCTCTTCCCAAACTCTTACACATTACTAAAACTGGAAAGGGAAAAGGTGAGAGAAGATGGGGAAGAGAGTTTGACATCAAAAGGGAAGGTTGTCTATCCTAGGAGGAACTTTCTAAGTTGAATTTTCGCTCACCTTGGAAAAATCACTTTTTGAGGTGACTAAACAGTCACATGGGAGTAGTCACATGTTTCAAAATACCCCTAACCCATAGGTATACCCTTTGGACCTTTGGAAAAGCCCTAAAACTGACCCTAGGAGTCCTTTCAACCCCTTAGAAACCCAACTGAAGTTTACCTACGGGTCAAACCTGAGTTTACCACTCCCAAGACTCCCTACCCAAGGCAAATTTGGGACCACACTCAAGTGTTTGAATGGCTTTGGTAGAAACAAAATTTCCTCCAAGAGACAAGTCAAAGTCAATGACACTAATCATCACATGTGTCAAGTGACACAATAAAATACAATATAAAAATCACACATGGAATTTGTCTCTTGTAGGATTACACATATACATAAAAATCAATTTTAACACTCAAACATCATACACTTCACAAATAAAATACGTTACAAATGGGGTGTTGTCTCTCCAAATAGACAACCCCTGGCTTAACAAACGTACATTGGTCTAGGTTTGGTTCTCCATATTTATTCCATGGTCACATGGATAATTTTTTTTCCTGCGCATCTCAATTTACACATTAGTAATTTCAAATAATCACAATTATACATAATCAAATACATAGATTTTATTGTACATCAAACACTCACACATTTGACAATAATAATTCAATATCTCATTCATTTAAATTCGATTCCACATAAGCAATTATCGTAATTCTCAAAATTGAACCATTCATAAAATAAGCATCATTTTTCTATCATCAAAATGAAGTCCTGCAATTCCAATAATGACATTCACCATTTCAAAGTAATTCTATTCTAGCAACATATAAAGTTTCATAATCAGCAAGCATAAAATAAAGCATCAACATATGTCAATGTGATCCAAATCATGGAATCATATAGGTTTTCAAATTCATAACGCATCAAAATGTACACCACAAGGTGAAATGATTCTATAACTTGGTTCAATTATTTTTCTCGCCAGTCTATCTATCTAACATAGCCCATCCTATTGAATTATAGCATTTATTAATAGGATCAACCATGGTCACTATGATAATCAAAGCTTGATTGGGGAGGGGCCTTACATATGTCTCCTATAAGGTCGATGTTGGGTTTCTTTCTAAGGTTGTTGGAAAAAGTTGTGAGTGTGTATCCAAGGAAAGTGATATGTGATTCTTGCCAGACCAAAGGAGAGAAGAGATACCTGCAAAGTGAATCTGTAGAAGGAAAAGAGGAGCCTAAACGGATCTGCATTAGCATTAAGTGTTGTTAATAGATCATTGTAATACCTATTGATCTCTAACCACTTCAATAGTTGTAAAATCCCCTAACAAGGTAGCCTTAACTGGCTTGATTCAAAATCCCTTAAATCGGGTGGTCTTAACCGGCTTGTTTCAAATCCCTTAACAGGGTAACTCGAGGCTAATGAATTCTGAGAAGCTAGAGAATCTTAGGAGATCCTTTCAGCTATTGAGTTCTTGAAATCCTCTAACAAGGTGACCCTACCGGGTTTAACCCTTAACCGGGTGATCCTTAACAGGATCGGTTCTTACCAGAACCTATTGTAATGTCCTTAACCGGACAAGGCTCCTAACAGAGCAGACTTCTAAAGAGTTCAAAAAGAAGCTTATGGGTATTCATCCCCACCGTGGTTTTTCCCAGTTGGGTTTCCACGTGAAAATTATGTGTGTCATGTGAAATGCTTCTATCTTGTGATGCTTTGTTTTATCTGTTAAGCACATAAAGGTTCTATGTTTTATGCCTGTTTATAAAACATATTGAACTCATTGTTGTGAAGATCTAATGGTCAAGTTTACTGGTTTATGCATGAGAATATAATGATACTGTAGTATTGATTTAAGAGGAAAGCTTATTGAGTGACCGGTTCATGACTGATTGAGCTATACTGGATGTTACCGGTTGCACTCTATTTTACCGGTATCCCTATTTATCAGTCATTTGGGGTATTTGCTGTCAAACCAATTTTTGACTGTATTTGTGTTTGTACTGATTCACCCCCCCTCTCAGTACCGGTTTGGTACTAGTGGTTCATCATTCAGTTATCAATTTCTACTTAAGAGATTGATTAGTATCATGGGACAGTGAGAAGTAAGACTCAGTGTTATTATCTACTACTAAGGCCAAGAATATGGCTGCAGCTACATGTTGTTCACAAGTGCCATGGATGAAGCAGACATTGAAGGACATACAGGTGGAGATACCGGATCCTATTCCAATCCGGTATGATAACTCAAGTGCAATCAACATCTCCAAGAATCCATTAATGCACTCAAGAACAAAACACATTGCAATCAAGTATCACTTCTTAAGGGAGAAGGTAGCAGACAAGGAGATCATGGTTGAATATGTTCCAAATGGTGAGCAGATTGCTAACATATTTACCAAGCCACTTCCTTTGGGTGCTTTTGTGTACTTGAGACATAAGATGTGAGTTGTCCCACCATCCGGCAGCACTTAAATGTGTTGGAGGATGTATGGTTCAGGGGGAGTCAACCATTGTTACTATCTTGTGAATCTTGAATCATGAAGCATGGACACAGGAGGAGATTTTGTCTTAACTAGGTGTAACCAAGGGAGAGATTATTGGTGTCATATTGTGGTTCCCTTTGCCATTGTTGTCAGAGGGGGAGAGAAACCAAAACAAATAATGTTGACATCATTGCCAAAGGGGGAGATTGTTGGCATTGATATGTCATTGATATCAACCGGTATTGCAGACTACCAGTAGGTTATGTCAACCCAGTATGAAGAAGATTGAGCCAACATAAGGAAGATCAACATGAAGGCTTGTCAACCGATATGGTGGAAGCCAAGTAGGTATTGAGACTGTCAGTGACATCACTAGTAAGAAGTGATATAAAGTTGTTTGTTGGCATGACCAATTGTAACCAGTATAAAGTTTGGTTGTCTTCTTCTGATAATGTTTGTGATAAAGAGGCATAGTGACAAAGTGATCACAAACCACCCCAGGTGAAGCTGTCCTACCACTTAGCAGAAGGAGAAGGTCTCACCGATAAGGGCTTGTATTGATATGAGTTTGATGAATGATCAAGTTCAAACTGACCTTGTGTCAGTGAGCTGAGTGTATGCCGATGTGATGCCATATGGAGCTGAGGTGGCAAGAATGCAGAAGTCAATGAAGTTTCTATCAACATGGTCATTGGAGTAGTTAGTCAAGATTAAATGAAACAACTGATAGTTATGATACTTAATATAAGTATAGATCCAATAGCCAACAAGATGAGAGGGGGGGGTGAATCATACAAACTTAATCATCCATAAAAACATTAGATTCAACCTCGGTAACTTATATATCAGTCATATAACCAAAAACTGTCAAACATACAAACTCAAAAGCATGTGAACAATATAAACCTCATCACACCAGATTTAACATGGAAACGCAAATAGGGAAAAACCACTATGGGATTTCAGACCCACTAAGAAATATACTCTTCTAGAGTATGCTCGCTTAAAAGCAAATCCTGTTAAAGATTACAAACACATTGCTAGATGTGACCCAGTTAAGGGATTTCCCTTAGATCTATTAGGATCTTCACTTTGTTAGAAGTGACCTTATCAAAGGATTTCAAACACTCAATCAGAATGTCACCTTGCTAGAGGATTTACATATAAGACTGTTAAGTCCACTTAGTTAAGAGATTTTCTGTCACTTTCACAAAACAACAGTAATAAAAATCTATCTGCAACTTCACATCTAAAATGCTAAAGTAGATTCCAATTTGTTCAATACAATCTAGACATAGAACTAATCTTGTCTATCTGTTGGGCATCAATACTCTATTATTCTAATAGGTCTTCAAGCTTCTGTGCTCGGTAATCACTATGTAGCATCCATGTGCATACACTTGCCCGCATACATTGTTTATCAATAGTTTCCTATTTATAAACAATCTTCTAACCCCTTAATCTCCTTGATCACATTTCCCATGATCAATCATAGCCATCAGATCTTCAATCTTGTCTAGGTTCAATGTATCTTTCGATCTGAAAATGTTTTACCCCACCCTAGAACTTGCATATTTGCCTTGGAACTTGTGTTAGTGTATTGCAGTTCAATCTGAGTTGTAGATCTTCATGCTGACTTTCCATTTCCTTAGATTCATTAACAAACTTCTTCTACGGCATACCAATCATTGATCCACTCCAGCTCATCAGCTTCCTTCATTAAATATCACATGTAAACATTTAATGCATTCTGTTATAGCTCGGTTGTAACTCGGTAAATACTAAACTTCACTCGGTAGACATTCTACCTTCATTAATTGATAGCGATAACCTTAGGGTTTACCGACTAGGTTCTTTTCCTAATAACATAGTATAGTATTAACCTTTACATTTTACAACATATGTATGATGTTAAAACAATCTAAAACATCATGATCTCATCATTGTCTGACTCGGTAGTAGTTGGCCATTGAATAACTTATCCCCTTATTCATCATATTCTTTCTTGTGTCTTTTACCAACTTCTTTATAATCTTCATATCATACTTCTCAAGATATGGCAACATCATACTGAATTAGAAAATCAATTTCTTGACATCAATGACAAAATAATAATATCAAGATAGTAAAACATCTTTAATCAGTTATGTCCATAATCATCAACAATCTTTCATTGTCTGTTATAATGTAATATTGCCAACAATCTCCCCCTTTGGCATTGACGGCAAAACCAATTGATTTGACCTTTAAAAGATTTGGATTGCTATAATTCTGAAATGCTTGAAATGCTCTCCCCCATACATTAGACTTCTCTTCTATTTTCAGTCTTTATTCAATCTATAGTCTTCTCTCATTCTTCTCCCATATATTAGTCTCAGTCTTCTCCCCCTTTGGTAGGTCTTCTCTCATATAGTAGTCTTCTCCCCCTTTGATAACAATGCCAAAGAGAAAAGAACTAAAACATAATTGTTTCTATAAGAAGTTATTTCCTACTGTTGTGTATCAACTGAGTCTCGGTTAGGGCATTTGTCTTCAATTCCTGTTCCCTATATCATTCTCTGTAATATTCCAGTATTAATTACAGTACACTTTTAGAAAACATTTTAAAGTGTGTAACTCTAGCATCAACTCTCCAAAAGATATTCAATGGAGTCATCAGATTGATGCTTTCACCGAACTCGGTCAGTGAGTAGAAGATAGGGGTAGGACCCCTAACTTACTTCTGAGATATTCAAAAGTGTCCTTTGGTAGTGGCTTGGTGAAGATATCTGCTATTTGCTCCTTTGTGCTAACATATTCCAACACCACTTTCTTCTCTTCAGCTTCTTCTCTAAGATAATGATATTTGATAGATATGTGCTTTGTCTTAGAGTGCATAACAGGATTCTTTGAAATATTAATGGCATTAGTATTGTTACAGAATATAGTTACTAGCTCGGTAACTTTCTCATCTATACCTTCCAATAGTTGTTCGATCCATGCAATGTTGGTACAATTCAATGCTGCAACAACATATTCAGCTTCGGTTATTGACTGAGAAACACATCCTTCTTTCTTGCTAAGCCAACTCACTAGTCTTTCTCCTAGGAAGAAAGCTCCGCCACTTGTGCTTTTCCTGTCATCAATGTTGCCTGCCCAATCAGCATCAGTATAAACTTTTAAATCAAAATCATTTCCTTTCTGATATACTAAGCCATAATCTTCAGTGCCTTTTAAGTATCTAAAAATTCTTTTGATTACCGTCATGTGTGTTTTCTTAGGATCTGCAGAAAATCTTGCAACAATACCCACTGCATGTGCTATATTTGACCTGCTATGAACAACATATTGTAGTTTTCCAATCATGGACCGGTAGAGTGTCTCATCAAAAGATGCAAATTCATCATTCTTTGATAGTTTACAGTTCGTAATCATAGGAGTACTTACTGGTTTTGAATCCTCCATTCCAAATTTCTTCAAGATTTCCTTTATGTACTTGGATTGAGTAATGAAAATCTCATTTTTCATTTGCAGTATCTGTAAACCTATAAAATACTTTATCTCACCAATTAATGACATCTCAAATTATTTGCTCATTTCATTTCCAAAGTTCTTGCATAAAGAGTCATTTCTACAAAATATAATATCATCAACAAATATGGCTGAGATTAGTATTCCATTTTCATCATTCTTCATGTACATGTTGTTGTTCTCACTTGTCCTTATAAAACCAATCTTAATCAAATAAGAGTGCAATCTCTCATACCATGCTCAAGGTGCTTGTTTCAGACCATATAAAGCTTTATTCAATTTACATACCCGATCTTTATTATTGTCTTCAACAAATCCTTCAAGTTGTTCAATGAAAACTTCTTCTTCTAATATTCCATTCAGAAATGCAGATTTGACATCCATTTGATATACCTTGAAGTTCTTGAAAGGAGCATATGCCAACAATGTTCTTACTCCTTCAAGTCTAGCAACAGGTGCAAAAGTCTCACCATAATCAATTCCTTCTTCTTGGGCATAACCTTTGCAAACTAATCTTGCTTTATTCCGAATGACCTCCCCTTTTTCATTTAGCTTGTTTATGAAGATCCACTTTGTACCGATTACATTTTTGTCCTTCAGTCTTGGGACCAGTGTCCATGTGTCCTTCTTCATGATTTGATCAATCTCTCCTCTCATAGCATTTATCCAATCTTCACTGTTAAATGCCTCTTTCACTATTCTTGATTCAAATCAGATATCAAACATGTGTTTTGTCTTAGTTTGTTCCTTTTCATCACTGGATCATCCTTATCTCCTATAATTTGACTTGGTGCATGATGTCTTCTGACATATTTGGCTAATACAAGCCTGGTAGGCTCTGTATGATCTTCTTCATCACTTGGTAACTGGATATTTCTTTCATTTTCTTCAACAGTTTTCTCAGTAGGACTTCTCGGTTGTACATAGACAAATCCATCATAGTCTTCTGGTTCTTTGGAATTTCCTTCATCATTTCTTTCTGCAAATTCATCAATTTTCACATTTGCACTTTCTACTATTTTGTTAGATGATTTGATCAGACATTTAAATGCTTTGCTTCTAGAAGAATATCCTAGAAATATTCCTTCTTCACTTTTCTGATCAAACTTGCCATTTCTATCATCTTTATGAACATAGCATTTACTTCCAAAGATTTTAAAATAGCTTACATTAGGTTTCTTGCCATACCAGATTTCATAAGGTGTCTTCAAAGTACCTTTCTTCAATTGAACTGGGTTCAAGGTGTAAACAGCTGTGCTTATGGCTTCTCTCCAAAATGTTTGTGGCACCTTCTTCTCAATCATCAGTGTTCTAGCACAATCCACAATAGATTTGTTTCTTCTTTTAGCTATTCCATTTTGTTGTGGAGTTCTCATTGCAGAGACTTGTCTTTTTATACCATGATCATTGCAAAATAGGTTGAACTCATCAGTTGTGAACTCTCATCCTCTATCTGATCTAAGACATTTCAGTTGTCTTCCTATTTCATTTTCAACTCTAGCCTTGTACCATTTAAACATTTGAAAAGCTTCTGATTTTTCTTTTAAAAACATTATTGACATCATCCTTGAATAATCATCCACAAATAATATGAAATATTTATCACCATAATAACTTTGAACTTTCATAGGACCACAAAGATCAGTGTGCACAAGATCTAAAATTCCCTTAGAAGTGTAAGACTTACTTGTAAAGCTTTATCTTTTCATCTTACCCATCTGGCATCCTCGGCACATAGCATTCTCAGGTTTTTCAAGACTCGGTAGACCTCTTACTCGATGCTTCTTACTTATCTTGATCAAATTATCAGAATTAACATGACAAAACCTTTTCTACCATAACCAGGTATCATCAATCTTTGCATGCAAACACTTATTGTGAGTTGAGTCAAGGTGAAATGTATTACCTTTTGTTTGTGTCCTGGTAGCAGCTAACTTTCCATTCTTGTCATGAACTTTGACAATTCATTTCTGAAATTCTATTCAGTAACCTATGTTATTTAGTTGTGCTACACTCAACAAATTGTATTTCAAACCTTCAACCCAAAGTGTTATGGATCTTTTACCTCTTACCGGACATGGTGCATCATTACCAAATCTAACATAGCCTCCATCATAATCTTCCAACATAACAAACTTGTGTTTATCTCCTGTCATATGATGTGAGCATCAACTATCTATAATCCAAGAATCATTAGTGTTTATGTGAGATATTAGGGCTTTTTCTCCATACCTTTCTTCATCTGATCCATCCTTGATAGCCACATAAACAACTTCCTCTATATCAGTCTCATCTAATTTATCATCGTTAGATTCCTCATCAGCTATTAAGCATGTCTTTCGATCTCTTCTTTTGAAGTCTCAGTGTCCTATGTAATGGTTATCTTTCTATCTGTCATCTCGGTAATCTCTCTTTTCAGTAAAATCTTTGTCAAGACAGTTAGAAGCCATATCTCCAATCTTATCACAATTGAAGCACTTCAAAGGTAGTTTTCCTTTATACTTACCTTTGCCTCTCGGTAACCTTTTGGCCAATAGTGCTTCAAACTCTTCTTGCTTTCTGATTTCTTCATACAGTTTGTGTACTTCTTCCATGTTCCTCCGAAATCTTTCACTTGCTCCATTGTGATCTCCTTTAGAGTACTTATACTTTCTTTCATTGTAATCATTAAATTCATTCAGATGAAAAGAGCTAAATGCAAATTCAACTTTATTTACCGATGACCCATTGTTATCAAAATCACTTAACTCAAATGCATGTAGCTTACCAATAGTAGCATCCAAAGAAACTGGCATATTAGGTACAGACCTCAATTCATTGATTGTAGAGACTCGGATTGCATCGGCAAGTAGAAGGGTTCTTAACAACTTACTTGTTACATCCTTTTCTTCAATAGTTCCTCCTGCTCCTTTGATTTGATTTACAATCTCCTTTAGTCTTGTATTATACTGGGTTATGTTCTCACCTTCATTCATCCTCATAGATTCAAGTTGTCCTCTTAAAATATCTACTTTTTCTCTTTGAACATGTTCATCTCCTCCATATACTGATATGAGCTTATCCCACATTGCCTTTGCATCATTGCAGCCTTCTAGATCATTTATAGAATTTGGAGAGAGATGAGACAAGAATTCGACAGATGAGATTGATTCAATCTGATGGTCGACATCGCATGCAAAGGGGAGTCTCTTGGGAAATTGCCATTTTGATGTCAAGTGGAAGATGAGTTAGAAGGACAATTCCATTTTCGACACTTGGTTGAAAATGGAAACTTTGCCTTTGAGAGAGGAGACAAGTGATTCACTTTTTAGAAAGTGAATCACTTAAGTGAAGACATTTGAGTGAGGTGGAAATTAATAATTATTAATTATTAATTTCACTCATAAAATCAAATTAGCCAATTAATATTAAAAAAATATTAATTGTGACATGGACAAAAAATATGGTGAATAAATAAATATATATATTCAAAAAGTGACATGTTAGTAAGAAAAGGGATTAATTAATTATTTAATTAATTAACCTAGGGGAAATGATTTGAATAAATTAAGATACCAACCCTAATGATGAATTAAGTCCCAATAGTGATGATTGATTGGCTAATAATTGATGAAAATTAATGACAATTGACTGAATTTGACAACAAAATAGGACAAAGGATCGAAAAAGACCCAAAATTGATAATGATTTTGATAGGAGACTGATAAGATTGATTGATAATGACTTGATAATATTAATTGATATTGAGGTTGATAATTAATGACTAATTAATTATCAACAAAGAGGGAATTATGTCTAATTGTCAAGATGATACCAATTCGAATGATTTAAAAATGCCAATTATAATAATTTAGGACCAAATGTGATTGAACGAGATTGATGAGGGTTGGATTTGAAATGAATTGAAACTAGAGGAATGACACAATGCCAACATATGATGAAAATCAAATGTGACATAGAAGACATGCTAAGAATTAGGTTAGCAATGTAAGAGTGATGACCAGTTTTGAGTGACTATAGTTTACACTAAGCAAGTACTTAGTGCAGGGTTTGTAGCCTATAAATTGTGTAAGGGTTGGTGCTCCTTTGAGTTGGTCCTCATAAATCAAGGGTTGGTGCTCCTTGGTCTAAAAGTTGTAATCAGATCTTTTTCATTATGAGGTTGGATTGGAGCTGAAGATCTCCAGCAGCTATTCTCACTGAGGTTTTTCCCATATTGGGTTTTCCTCGTACATCTGGTGTTATGTGTTGAATCTTCATGTGTGTGAAATGTTAATTCTTTATTTATTTCTCCTACACGCATTGCCTACATTGCTTTGGTAACTCGTCTACATCTTGTATATTTCATATTGAAACGGTATAGCTATGATTAAAGAAAAAGTGTTTAAATCACAGATTCACCCCCCTCTCAGTGATCGATTGTGTCCAACACTAAATATCATCCTAATCAAAGCTTTAGGGACATTGGCGACACTTTTTATTTAGAGGCCACGATGTCAAAATGATAAAATATTGATCATGAACCTTGGCATGAATGTACGAGGCATAATTTATGACACTACACAACTGACCCTGCATGAAGAGCCTAGCAACTTGGAAACAATGGTAGGATGGAAACCTTGGTGGAACCTAATACATCTACATGCATATCTAAAATATAATAATGCAATGCTCGATTATCAATATATGGTAGAGAAACATATTAATATTTTTTTCTAGGCTAATTCCTCTATTTCAATGAACATAGCTTTAGCCAAAGCACTTTAGAATAAATGGAATTTTTTGAAAAAGAGGATCATCCTTATCTATTTACCCATATTTGGTACCCTTTCCTAGAATCATGTATCTTAAATACACACAATAAAATTCACACATATGCCAATGATTTTATCTACTCTTTCATTATGCTCATGTACATTCTAATGCAATATTCACCTATAATGATATCATGAAATGATTATTTAAAAGATTGTTATTTTCCAATGTAAATCTAAAACTACATGGAATTTAATGCATAATGTACATGATAATAAATATTGTTCTTTTCCAAATGCATGTTAGAAAAGAATAGGTGGACAACAATAATAGAAGCTTCAAATCAAACTGTAAATCAAATCTAATAGTGTTTATAATATGAAAGAAATCAGTTATAACATCAAAAGATAACACCACAAATCAATAAACACGTATCATGATTACGTGGAGAAACCCTTTTAGAAAAAAACTCCACCAAGAAAAGAGGGAAAACCTATATTACTCTTTAAAGAGATTACAATATAAAAACATTTCCTCAATCTTGCATCAATTGAGCAACATCTGTGTACCTATAAAATAACTTACTTGACTCTAAGTCAACCCCTCAATATATAGACCCTTGGGAGTTCAATTTACCACCATAAAACATTACCATGGGCCAAAATATCCAAAAAAATTTCATTTACTCTTTCCATAAAATCAAAAATCCTTTCATCTTCTTCCATTTTCAGATTTTCATACTTGCCTCGAAAGCTTTCAAGCTTTGCAATTTTGACTATGGAATCTCCTTCATTAAGTGTTTCCAAATGATCCCAAATAGCTTTAGTTGTAGACCTATCTGATAAGCCCATGATTTGCTAATCTGATAATGCACTCAAAAGTGCTTCTCTTGCTTTGCAATCATTTTCCTCATCTTTAGCCAAGTTAGGTGGATTAGGCTGATTCTGAGTAGGAGTGGTATAGCCATTCTTTCTAACTTCCCAGATGTCCTTTCCAATGCAATTCAGATGTGTCTCCATCCTGATCTTCCATATGCCATAGTTGGTTCCATCAAGTTTAGGACTGTCCTTCTTGAAATAGTTAGAAGAAATTGGATCTCCTCAAGCTGTTAAACTTCTGCAAAAAAAGGACTAGGCTCTGATACCAATTGTTAGGTCCCGGAGATAACTGAGAGCGGGGGTGAATCAGTTGTCAAATAAATTCAAACCAAAAACAACTTAACCAACCTTAATATTTAATACTGGTAAACCAAACTTAATGTCGGTAGACAGTTATCAGTTAATTGTAGTACCGGTAAAGATTAATGCATGAAACAGAAAGACAATAACATCCACAACACATAACACCAATATTTGTACGTGGAAACCCTGTAAGGGGAAAAACCATGGTGGGAAACCTTACCCACAATCAGATGATACTACTACAGATAGTATGTGTATACAAATGGGTTCTGCACATGCAGAAGGCCAAGCGCCTAGAGCTCACTTCTCAAACACAAATGGGAGTCACACTGACTACAATTGGATGGTTAGATCCAATAAAGATGTACTGCTCAAAATAGCATCTTCATATGTTGGATTCAGTACCGGTGTAGTTTTGATTGCCTTCACAAAAACCTTCCTTCAACCTTTAAATGATGTCTGTGTGTATAGCTCTGCTTATTCTTGCATATACCTTCTTACAATTCCTTTTTCCAATCACTTATCAATTTTACAAATAAGATCTTACATATATACTATAACCTAAGACCAATTTTAGTAGGTTTGATCTAAAAGATATTACAATAAAAACAATTTACAAGTAAATCAATAACCGATGCAATATCTGATTCAACATGTTAGCTTAATGCATTTACAACAATAATAAATCATCTTTGAAGCATGTAGTGCTAATCTAGAATAGATAAGCCTGTCGGTGCTTATTCTGGACCTATTTGCCAGTAAAAGCAAATATGCAAACTCAAATATAACAATGAACAAATCTCCAAGATAAAGTGTCCAAACAATGTCTTCAACATAACCAAGTGTTTTCCATGTCATTCCAAGTGCCAGTGAACATTATATCCCATCGGTGAACCAAATACCGATGATTGTGCATAAAGTCATTTGCTTGCCGGTGAACATTGCCAATTCTCCAAAGCACCAGAGTTGATAAGTGTTAATAGGTGTTGACATCAATGACAAAACCATATCAACATAGCCAAAATACCAACATTGAGTACTTCCAACCATGGTAGAAGGGAAGTAGGCTTGCAAGAGTGGTACGGTGATGGTTTTGTGTGGGCAAAGGGTTACAAAGCGTACTACCCTTGGGCCTAGAGGATATGGCTTCTACGGAAACCTATTGTAACCTCTTTCCCCTATCATGGTAAAGATTCAAATCTGAATGAAATTGCTCATCCGAACATTATGCAAATCTGAAATTCCTCATGCAATTATCATGCAAATGCGAAGATTCAATGAATGAAGGTGAAGATTAAACAATTCCTCATATTATGCATATCCGAAATGAAGGTGAAGTTTAGCAATTCCTCATATTATCCAAATCCAAAATGAAGGTGAAGATTCTACCTCGAATGGTGAGTGTGTCATTTGATCTTGGCAAGGGTTGAGCTTGACGCGGAAGCGTGTACGGGATTGAACGCAAAAATGACTTGCCCTTTTTTTTCTTAATTTTAAGTAATGCCCATTGTCATCAAAATTTCTATGAACTCGGGCACTTTTTTTATAAAAAAATTCATTTTCGACGAAGTCGGGCATTTTTTCAAAAAAAAATCAAATTTGGTCACAATATACCTTCTCCATCGGAAACCTCCATTAGAATTCTAGACCAAATGTATTAGTGGAACTATCAGTGATGGCTTGTGGTATCCAAAGAAAGGAGACTTCTATTTGTAGGCTTATACTAATGTAGATTGGGCAGGATGCATTGATGACCAGAAGAGAACAAGTGGTGGTGCTTTCTACTTAGGAGACTGGTTAGTATAATGGCACAACAAGAAGTAAGACTCGGTGTTATTATCCACTACTAAGGCCAAAAATATGGCTGCAGCTACATGTTGCTCACAAGTGCTATGGATGAAGAAGACATTGAATGACATACAAGTGGAGATACTAGATTCTATTCCAATCCGATGTGATAACTCAGGTGCAATCAACATCTCCAAGAATCCAGTAATGCACTTAAGAACAAAACATATTGCAATCAAGTATCACTTCTTAAGGGAGAAGGTAGCAGACAAGTAGGTCATGGTTGAATATGTTCCAACTAGTGAGCAGATTGCTGACATATTTACCAAGCAACTTCCTTTGGGTCCTTTTGTGTACTTGAGACATAAGATGCAAGCTATCCCACCATCCGGCAGCACTTAAATGTGTTGGAGGATGTATGGTTCAGGGGGAGTCAACCATTGTTACTATCTTATGAATCTTGAATCATGAAGCATGGACACAGGAGGAGATCGTGTCCTAACCCAGTGTAACCAAGGGAGAGATTATTGGTGTCATGTTCTGGTTCGCTTTGCCATTGTTGTCAAAGGGGGAGAGAAACTGAAACAAATAATGTTGACATCAATGCCAAAGGGGGAGATTGTTGGCATTGAGATGTCATTGATATCAACCGGTATTGCAGACTACTGGTAGGGTATGTCAACCCGGTATGAAGAAGATTGAGCCAACATAAGGAAGATCAACATGAAGACTTGTCAACCGGTATGGTGGAAGTCAAGTAGGTATTGAGACTATCAGTGACATCACTAGTAAGAGGTGATATGAAGTTGTGTGTTGGCATGACCAATTGTAACTAGTATAAAGGTTGGTTGTCTTCTTGTGATAATGTTTATGATAAAGAGGCAGAGTGACAAAGTGATCACAAACCACCATAGGTGAAGTTGTGCTACCGGTTAGTAGAAGGAGAAGGTCTCATCGGTAAGGGCTTGTGCCGATATGATTTTGATGAATGATCAAGTTTAAACTGACCTTGTGTCGGTGATCTGAGTGTATGCCGATGTGATGCCATATGGAGTTGAGGTGGCAAGCATGTAGAAGTCAATGAAGTTTCTATCGACATAGTTGTTGGAGTAGTTAGTCAAGAATAAATGAAACAGCCACAAATCACGAGTCGATAATAGATCAATGGGGCTCGAGGAAAAATGAATGACAGAGAAAGATCAGGGAGTTGTTGGCGCATGGATCGAAGTAAGGAAACAGACTGCAAGAGGACCTCGAGAAGGAAATAGCTACGTCATAAATGAGTCGACAAATTTCAAGGCCGGAAATCACGGTTGGGTTTGCTATTTTTGGTTAACATATTATGGACATATCGAAAATGCGTGATGGCTTATTCCTCCAATGCAATCATGCGATCCAATGTGGATCAGCTCAGATTGGTTGTAGATTTGGTCAGAAGAAGGAAACCCTAGCCACCCTCTATTTGAATCCATTTTTGGCAGGAAAGCTACAGATTAAATATGGCGACCTAAGACAGAAAGAGTTGCTGCTAAAGGGTAAAGAAGAGAGTGAAATTGCTCTCAAAGAGAAATAGAGAAAAACACTTCAAGTTTTTGTGAGTGAAGGTTTTACTGGTAAGGAGAAGTAGGGTAAACTGGTGTAAGGAACAAATTGGTAGAGTGACCATAGACTACAAAGGTGACAAACTGAAAGAAGTAGTACCTGATAGAGAGTGACCAAGTGCGATTTGAAATCAGCAGAACAGAGGGAGAGAATATTAAGGAGAGTTAGAATCAGCATGAAGGCTAAGTTGCAGTGTGTGTTGAGTTGGTACAAACCAGTAAGATAGAAATCAACAGTGTAAAACTTTGAAAGGTTGCAAAACTTTATTTGCAGTAAGAATCCCAATTGTTTATCTAATTTTTTCATATTGTTTACACTGAGTAGGCGCTTAGTGCAAGGGTTGTAGCCTATAAATTGTGTAGGGGTTAGTGCTCCTTTGAGTTGGTCCTCATAAATTAGGGGTTGGTGCTCCTTGGTTTGGTGCCCTAAAATTTGTAATTAGATCTTTTTTATTATGAGGCTAGATTGGAGGTGAAGATCTCCAGCAGCTATTCTCACTGAGGTTTTTCCCATATTGGGTTTTCCTCGTATATCTGGTGTTATGTGTTGCATCTTCATGTGTGTGAAGTGTTAATTCTTTAGTTATTTATCCTACACACATTGCCTACATTGCTTTGGTAGCCTGTCTGCATCTTGTATATTTCATATTGAACTGGTATAGCTCTGATTAAAGAAAAAGTTTGTAAATCACTGGTTCACCCTCTCAATGATCGATTGTGTCCAACACTAAATATCATCCTAATTGAAGCTTTAGGGACATTGGTGACACTTTTTCTTTAGAGGCCATGATGTCAAAATGATAAAATTTTGATCATGAACCTTGTCATGAATGTACGAGGCATAATGTATAACACTACACAACTAACCCTGCATGAAGAGCCTAGCAACTTGGAAACAATGGTAGGATGGAAACCTTGGTGGAACCTAATACATCTACATGCATATCTAAAATATGATAATGCAATTCCCTATTATCAATATATGGTAGAGAAACATATTAATATTTTTTTCTAGGCTAATTCCTCTATTTCAATGAACATAGCTTTAGCCAAAGCACTTTAGAGTAAATGGAATTTTTTGAAAAAGAGGATCATCCTTATCTATTTACCCATATTTGGTACCCTTTCCTAGAATCATGTAGCTTAAATACACACAATAAAATTCACACATATGCCAATGATTTTATCTACTCTTTCATTATGCTCATGTACATTCTAATGCAATATTCACCTATAATGATATCATGAAATCATTATTTAAAAGATTGTTATTTTCCAATGTAAATCTAAAACTACATGGAATTTAATGCATAATGTACATGATAATAAATATTGTTCTTTTCCAAATGCAAGTTAAAAAAGAACAGGTGGACAGCAATAATAGAAGCTTCAAATCAAACTGTAAATCAAATCTAATAGTGTTTATCATATGAAAGAAATTAGTTATAACATCAAAAGATAACACCACAAATCAATAAACACGTAACATCATGATTACGTGGAGAAACCCTTTTAGGAAAAAACTCCACCAAGAAAAGAGGGAAAACCTATATTACTCTTTAAAGAGATTACAATATAAAAACATTTCCTTAATCTTGCATCAATTGAGCAACATCTGTGTACCTGTAAAATAACTTACTAGACTCTAAGTCAACCCCTCAATATATAGACCCTTGGGAGTTCAATTTACTACCATAAAACATTACCATTGGCCAAAACAAGGTTTTGAAAAACTTGTTGAGAAAATGGTGTCTCAATCTTGCATCAACATAAGGTTACTATTTATAGTAAGTTTTTGTTTGGGCACAAATTGGTTCAAAAAAATTCCCAAAGCTTTGGATTGGCTAGATAAGCATGCCGATAAATTTTTGTTGCAAGAACATAACTAGATTTGAAGATATTAAAGTTTTTTTGTTTTTTAAGGTTGTGATGAAAGGTTTAAATTCAATTTTAAGGATTTTGCAGGCTCTATAATATCATAAAAAAATGAGTGTAACTATCATAGAGTTTTATGAGGCGATAGAGAACATCATAAGCTTTCTGGCTCATCTAACGGTTCATCAATCGGATACCCAGTTCACAAGTTATGGCCTCTGAAAGTTTGGTCTCCTAAAATAGGAAATATAAAAATGTGTCGGACGCATAAATGAGTTGTAAAAGGGAGGTACATGTGTTGATGTGTTTTTTGACTCATCATAGGGCATCTAGGATTGGAGATAAAGTTGGTTCCACTTTATTGGGTGGTTTTAGCCCATAGTTTTGTCATCTCCTATATATGAGGTGTGTGAGATGGAGGTTGTGTGTAAGAGTCTTATAGCTATTGAGTTACCTCTAAATATTTAATTGGTGATACTCCTATGAAGATATTTCTCTGCAAGTATATTGTAATCTATTATTTATTTCTAAATAATATATTGGGTGGCTTTTGAAGTGTGGGTTTTTTCTCCCAAAAGGGTTTTCCCCATGTAAATAATTGTGTTGTAGTATAAATGTTTTGTATGTTTATCTTTGTTAAGTTTTTGTAACTGTTATAATAATCTGTAAAAAATTTGCATTACCCTCCTCTCAAGGTTAGTGTAGGAAGTTGTTTCACTACTTAACTTCCTTACAAAACCATAGTAAAATTACATTTGACCCCTACATGACAAACATAGCCTCTTACATTATATTATACCTTCTTACAAGTTGTCATAAGAATCCCCCAAATATAGGAGATACTCTTACATGCATCATAGATTATTAATAAAAAATGTAAGGATTCTCTTATATGTTCCATAATAACTTATTCCCATGTCGAAAATGATTCACCCCACTTTTAACTCTTACAGTTTTCATAGAATTCACCATAATCTCCCTAAAAATAGGCCTTACATGTTATGGCACTTGATGGGCATCTTTTGACAACTAAAAATTTGACTTTTAAGGCATCAACATGTGGCAAAAGTGCTAATTAATAAAACCCATGGCCCTTATGTTGGAGCACAATTATTTAATTACATAAATGCCAAATAACCATGGGAAAATGTGAAATAATAATAAATGCATAATTTGGAATTGCTATGGTTGAGACACCTTGATTCCCAATATTCTCCCTCTTGTCAAATACCTTGTAAAAGCTAAAGGAATCACATCATCATGGAATCAACTAGGAATGAGAAACAGGACATGTGGTCTTATTGCACCAAATAAACTTTTGTATGCTCACAAGTTTAGTTAGATAATCTACAACATTCACCCAAGTGTCAATTTTCTTCAACTCAATGTGTCCCTTTGCAATCAACTCATGAAAAAAATGGTATTGTACATCCACATGCTTAGTTCATGCATTATACATAGGATCCTTAGCTAAATAAATTGCACTCTAGCTATCACAGCCAATCTGAATTGTTCTGCAATCAAAACCAATATCTACACACAACCTCTATAACCATACTACCTCCTCCTTAGAAACACGGGTAGTAGCCATGTACTTTTCTTTAATAGTGGATAAAGAAATTATAGGCTACCTCTTACTCATCCAACTTACAACTCTTCTAAACAATGTAAATGCATACCCACTTGTGTACCTTCGACTATCCAAGTCACCTGCCCAATCTGCATCAACAAATCCTTGTATGTCCAAAGTCTTATCCATGTTGTTAGTCCCAGAATATTTTTTAAAATAATTAGAAGTTCCTTGTGATAGTTCTGATACTTAAAGATAAGTATAGATGCCAAGCTAATAAGATGAGAGGGGGGGGTGAATCATACAAACTTAATCTTCCATAAAAACATTAGATTCAACCTCGGTAACATATACTTTAGTAATATAACCAAAAACTGCTAAACATGCAAACTCAAAAGCATATAAACATCATAACACTCATAACACCAGATTTAACGTGGAAACCCAAATAGGGAAAACCCACTGTGGGATTTTAGACCCACTAAAAAATATACTCTTCTAGAGTATGCTTGGTTAAAAGCAAATCTTGTTAAAGATTACAAACACATTGCTAGATGTGACCCGGTTAAGGGATTTCCCTCAGATTTGTTAGGATCTTCACCTTGTTAGAAGTGACCTTGTTAAAGGATTTCAAACACTCAATCAGAATGTCACCTTGCTAGAGGGTTTTACAAATAAGACTGTTAAGTCCACTCAGTTAAGAGATTTTCTGTCACTTCACAAAATAACAGTAATAAAAATCTATCTGCAACTTCACATCTAAAATGCTAAAGTAGATTCTTATTTGCTCAATACAATATAGACTTAGAACTAATCTTGTCCATCTGCTGGGCTCTATATTCTATTATTCAAAACAGATCTTCAAGCTTCTGTGCTCGGTAATCACTATGTAGCATCCTTGTGCATACACTTGCCCGCATACATTGTTTATCACCAGATCCCTATTTATAAACAATTCTCCAACCACTTAATTTCATTGATCACATTTCCCATGATCAATCATAGCCATCAGATCTTCAAACTTTTTCCTGGTTTAATGTATCCTTTGATCTAAAAACATTTTACCTTGCCTCGGAACTTCCATACATTTCTTGGAACTTGTGCTAGGGTATTGTAGTTCAATCTAAGCTGTAGATCTTCCTGCCGATTTTCCTTTGCCATAGATTCTTTAACAAACTTCATTCACGGCATACCAATCATTTAATCATAGCCAACTCATCAGCTTCCTTCATTAAATAATGCATGTAATCATTTAATGTATTCTAGTATTACTCAGCTGCAACTCGGTAAATACTAAACTTCACTCGATAGATATTATGCCTTCATTAACCGATAGCGATAACCTTAGGGTTTACCGACTAGGTTCCTTAGGGTTTACCGACTAGGTTCTTTGCTCGGTAACATAGTATAGTATTAACCTTTCAATCAATAACATATGTACGACATCAAAACAATCTAATCATCATGATCTCATCATTGTCTAGCTCGGTAATAGTTGCCCATTGAATAACTTATTTCTCCCCTTATTCATCATATTCTTTATGTGTCTTTTACTGACATCTTTATACTCATCAAATCATACTTCTCAAGATATGGCAACATCATACTGAATTAGAAAATCAATTTCTTGACATCAATGACAAAATAATAATATTAAGATAGTAAACATCCTTAATTAGTTATATCCATAATCATCAACAACCTTCTCAATATCTTTATTGAAATACCAACAATCTCTCATTGTCTGTTATAATACCAAATGCTAACAATCACCCCCTTTGGCATTGATTGCTATGAGAGTTTGAAATGCTGAAATGCTCTCCTTCTGTCATCAGAATTCTCCCCCATACATTAGTCTTCTCCTCTTCTCCAGTCTTCTCTTTTGTCTTCTCCCCCTTTGACAACAATGCCAAAAAGTAAAGAACTAAAACATAATTTTTTCCTGTATAAAGTGATTTTCTGTTGTTATGTGTCAACTTAGTCTCGGTTAGAGCATTTATGTCTTCAATTCCTGTACCCTGTATTATTTCCTGTATTGTTTCCTGCACACCTTTAGAAAACCTCCTAAAGTGTGTAAATCAGCATCAACTCCTAAAAAGATATTTTGTAGAGTCATCGAATTGATGCTTTCACTAAACTCGGTCAGTGAGTAGAAGATAGGGGTAGGACCCCTAACTTACTTCTGAGATACTCAAAAGTGTCCCTTGGTAGTGGCTTGGTGAAGATATCTACTATTTGTTCCTTTGTGCTAACATACTCCAACACCACTTTCTTCTCTTGAGCTTCTTCTCTAAGATAATGATATTTGATAGAGATGTGCTTTGTCTTAGAGTGCATAACAAAATTCTTTGAAATGTTAATGGCACCAGTATTGTCACAGAATATAGTTACTGGCTTGGTAACTTTCTCGTTTATACCTTCCAATAGTTGTTTGATCCATGCTATGTTGGTACAATTCAATACTGCAGCAACGTATTCAGCTTCTGTTGTTGACTGTGAAACACATCCTTGTTTCTTGCTAAGCCAACTCACTAGTCTTTCTCCTAAAAAGAAAGCTCCTCCACTTGTGTTTTTCTTGTCATCAATTTTGCCTTCCCAATTAGCATCAGTATAAACTTTTAAATCAAAATCATTTCTTTTCTAATATACTAAGCCATAATCCTCAGTGCCTTTCAAGTATCTAAAAATTATTTTGATTGTCGTCATGTGTGTTTCCTTAGGATCTGCAGAGAATCTTGCAACTATACCTATTGCATGTGCTATGTCTGGCCTACTGTGAACAACATATTGTAACTTTCCAATCATGGATCAGTAAAGTATCTCATAATAGATGCAGATTCATCATTCTTTGATAGTTTATAGTTTGTAGTCATAGGAGTACTTACTGGTTTTGAATCCTCCATTCCAAATTTCTTCAAGATTTCCTTTATGTACTTGGATTGAGTAATGAAAATCTCATTTTTCATTTGCAATATCTATAAACCTATAAAATACTTTATCTCACCGATTAATGACATCTCAAATTCTTTGCTCATTTCATTTCCAAAGTTCTTGCATAGAGAGTCATTCCCACAAAATATAATATCATCAACAAATATGGCTGAGATCAGTATTCCATTTTCATCATTCTTGATGTAAATATTGTTGTTTTCACTTGTTCTTATAAAACCAATCTTGATTAAATAGGAGTGCAATCTTTCATACCATGCTCTAGGTGCTTGTTTCAGACCATATAAAGCTTTGTTCAATTTACATACCTGATCTTTATTGTTGTCTTCAGCAAATCCTTCAGGTTGTTCAATAAAAACTTCTTCTTCTAATATTCCATTCAGAAATGCAGATTTGACATCCATTTGATATACCTTGAAATTATTGTAAGCAGCATATGCCAACAATGTTCTTACTCCTTCAAGTCTTGCTACAGGTGCAAAAGTCTCACCATAATCAATTCCTTCTTCTTGGGCATAACCTTTGCAAACTAGTCTTGCTTTATTTCGAATAACCTCTCCTTTTTCATTTAGCTTGTTTCTGAAAATCCATTTTGTACCAATTACTTTTTTGTCCTTCGGTCTTGGGACCAGTGTCCATGTGTCATTCTTCTTGATTTCATCAATCTCTTATGTCATAGCATTTATCCAATCTTCACTGTAAAATGCATCTTTCACTATTCTCGGTTCAAATTTAGATATCAGACATGTGTTCTGTCTCAGTTTGTTCCTTGTCATCACTAGATCATCCTTATCTCCTATAATCTGACTTGGTGCATGATGTCTTCTGACATATTTGGCTAATATAGGCTCGGTAGGCTCTAGATGTTCTTTTCATCACTCAGTAACTGGATATTCTCTTCATTTCCTTCTGCAGGTTTCTCGGTAGGACTTGTCAGTTGAACATAGACAAATTTATCATAATCTTCTGGTTCCTTGGAATTTCCTTCATCATTTCTTTCTACAAATTCATCAATTTTCACATTTACACTTTCTACTATTTTGTTAGATGATTTGATCAGACATTTAAATGCTTTACTTCTAGAAGAATAACCAAGAAATGTTCCTTCTTCACTTTTCTGATCAAACTTTCCATTTCTATCATCCTTGTGTACATAGCATCTACTTCCAAAGATTTTAAAATAACTTACATTAGGTTTCTTGTCATACCAAATTTCATATGGTGTCTTCAAAGTACCTTTCTTCGGTTGTACTCGGTTCAGGGTGTAAACTGCAGTGCTTATCTCTTCTCTCCAAAATGTTTGTGGCACTTTCTTTTCAATCATCAAGGTTCTCGCACAATCCACAATAGATCTATTTCTTCTCTCAGCAATTCCATTTTGTTGTGGAGTTCTCGGTGCAGAAACTTGTCTTTTAATACCATGATCATTGCAAAATAAGTTGAACTCATCAGATTTGAACTCTCCCCCTCTATCTGATCTACGACATTTTAGTTGTCTTCTTGTTTCATTTTCAACTCTTTCCTTGTACCATTTAAACATTTGAAAAGCTTCTGATTTTTCTTTTAAAAACATTACTGACATCATTCTTGAGTAATCATCCACAAATAATATAAAATATTTATCACCATAATAACTTTGAACTTTAATAGGACCACAAAGATCAGTGTGCACAAGATCTAAAATTCCCTTAAAAGTGTAAGACTTAATTGTAAAGCTTGATCTTGTCATTTTACCAATCTGGCATCCTCGACACATAGCATTCTCAATTTTTTCAAGACTCGGTAGACCTCTTACTCGGTTCTTCTTGCTTATTTTGATCAGATTATCAAAATTTACATGACAAAACCTTTTATGCCATAACCAGGTATCATCTATCTTTGCATATAGACATTTATTCCGAGTTGAGTCAAGGTGAAATGTGTTACCTTTTGTTTGTGTCCCGGTAGCAGCTAACTTTCCATGCTTGTCATGAACTTTGACAATTCCTTTCTAAAATTCTATTTTCTATCCTGTATTGTTTAGTTGTGCTACACTCAACAAATTGTATTTCAAACCTTCAACCCAATAAACATCATTGCATCTTGCATTATCAAGAAGTGTTATGGATCCTTTACCTCTTACCGGACATGGTACATCATTACCAAATCTTAGATAGCCTCCATCATAGTCTTCTAACATAACAAACTTGTGTTTATCACCTGTCATGTGATGTGATCATCCACTATCTATAATCCAAGAATCATTTGTATTTATGTGAGATATAAGGGCTTTTTCTTCATACCTTTCTTCATCTGATCCATCTTTGATAGCCACATAAACTACTTCCTCTGTATCAGTTTCATCTGATTTATCATTATTGGATTCCTCATCGGCTATTAAGCATGACTTTCTATCTCTTCTTCTGAAGTCTCGGTGTCCTCTATAATGATTATGTTTTTGTCTATCATCTCAGTAATCTCTCTTTTCAGTAGATTCTTTGTCAGGACAATTAGAAGCCATATGTCGTATCTTATCACAATTGAAACATTTCAAAGGTAGTTTTCCTTTATACTTACCATTGCCTCTCGGTAACCTTCTGGCTAATAGTGCTTCAAACTCTTATTGCTTTCTGATTTCCTCATACAGTTTGTGTACTTCCTTCATGTTCTTGCAAAATCTTTCACTTGCTCACTGTGATCTCCTTTAGTGTACTTACTCATTCTATCATTGTAATCATCAGATTCACCAATATGAAAAGAACTAAATGCAGATTCAACTTTATTTACCAATGACCCACTATTATCAAAGTTACTTAACTCAAATGCATGTAGCTTACCAATAGTAGCATCTAAAGAAACTGGCATATTAGGTACAGACCTCAATTCATTGATTGCAGAGACTTGGATTGCATAAGTCGGTAGAAGGGTTCTTAACAACTTACTTGTTATATCCTTTTCTTCAATAGTTCCACCTGCTCCTTTGATTTGATTCACAATCTCCTTTAGTCTTGTACTATACTGGGTTATGTTCTCACCTTCATTCATCCTCATAGATTCAATTTGTCCTCTTAGACAATCCACTTTTTCTCTTTGAACATGTTCATCTCCTCCATACACAGATATGAGCTTGTCCCACATAGCCTTTGCATCATTGCAGCCTTCTAGATCATTAAACTCTGAATCGATCAATGCAGATGTTATTTCAATCATTGCTTGAATATGTTCTTGCTTTGCTTTTATCTCTTCCATAGTAAATGGATAGGTGCTTGGTGTGATGAATTCATTCTCTAGATAATATATAGCATATTCTCCAACTCCTGATAGATGCAACTTCATCCTTTTCTGCCATGTAGAGAAACTTGACTTGTTCAACTTTGATGCGTCCCTCTTATACATCTTTGGATCTTTTCCTCAAGTACCTTTAAACTTTTCCTTCCAGAGTCCAAAGCTTTGATACCAATTGATAGTTCTGATACTTAAAGATAAGTACAGATGTCAAGCTAATAAGATGAGAGGGGGGGGTGAATCATACAAACTTAATCTTCCATAAAAACTTCAGATTCAACCTCGGTAACATATACATCAGTAATATAACCAAAAACTGCTAAACATGCAAACTCAAAAGCATATAAACATCATAACACCAGATTTAACGTGGAAACCCAAATAGGGAAAAACCACTGTGGGATTTCGCACCTAGTAAGAAATATACTCTTCTAGAATATGCTCAGTTAAAAGCAAATCCTGTTAAAGATTACAAACACGTTGCTAGATGTGACCCGGTTAAGGGATTTCCCTCAGATCTGTTAGGATCTTCACCTTGTTAGAAGTGGCCTTGTTAAAGGATTTCAAACACTTAATCAGAAATGTCACCTTGCTAGAGGGTTTGTAAGTCCACTCGGTTAAGAGATTTTCTGTCACTTCACAAAATAACAGTAATAAAAATCTATCTGCAACTTCACATCTAAAATGCTAAAGCAGATTCTTATTTGCTCAATACAATATAGACATAGAACTAATCTTGTCCATCTATTGGGCTCTATACTCTATTATTCAAAATAGATCTTCAAGCTTCTATGCTCGGTAATCACTATGTAGCATCCCTGTGCATACACTTGCCCGCATACATTGTTTATCAACAGATCCCTATTTATAAACAATTCACCAACCGCTTAATTTCCTTCATCACATTTCCCATGATCAATCATAGCCATCAAATCTTCAAACTTTGTCTAGGCTCAATGTATCCTTTGATCTGAAAACATTTTACCCTGCCTCGGAACTTGCATACATTTATTGGAACTTGTGCTAGGGTATTGCGGTTCAATCTAAGCTGTAGATCTTCCTGTCGATTTTCCTTTGCCATAGATTCTTTAACAAACTTCATTCACGGCATACCAATCATTTAATAATAGCTAGCTCATTAGCTTCCTTCATTAAATAATGCATGTAATCATTTAATGTATTCTGTTATTACTCGGTTGCAACTCGGTAAATACTAAACTTCACTCGGTAGATATTCTACCTTCATTAACTGATAGCAATAACCTTAGGGTTTACCGAGTAGCTTCCTTAGGGTTTACCAACTAGGTTCTTTTCTCGGTAACATAGTATAGTATTAACCTTTCAATCAATAACATATGTAGGATATCAAAACAATCTAATCATCATGATCTCATCATTGTCTAGCTCGGTAATAGTTGCCCATTGAATAACTTATTTCTCCTCTTATTCATCATATTCTTTCTATGTCTTTTACCGACATCTTTATACTCATCAAATCATACTTCTCAAGATATGGCAACATCATACTGAATTAGAAAATCAATTTCTTGACATCAATGACAAAATAATAATATTAAGATAGTAAACATCCTTAATCAGTTATATCCATAATCATCAACAACCTTCTCAATATCCTTATTGAAATGCCAACAATCTCTCCTTGTCTGTTATAGTGCCAAATGCCAACACCTTGCAAATATCTAAGCACCCTTTTAACATAATTTCAATGTTATCTACGAGGTTTGGACATAAGCCTGCTTAAAACTCCTACTACTTGTGCAATATCTAGTCTAGTGCAAACCATTGCATGCATTAAACTTCCTACCACACTAGCATAAGGTACATTAGACATATCCTCCAAATCATCATCATTCTTAGGATACATATCTAATTAAAGCTTAGTTCCAACCACTAAAGTAATTATTACCAGTTTACAATCTTGCATACTAAATTTGTTCAAAATAATATCAACATACTTTGTGACAACCAGTGCTTTATGTTTATTTGATCTCTTTTGATTTTCATACCAAGTGTATACCTTGTAGATCCGAAATCTTTCATATCAAATGCCCCTAAAAGTTTAGCTTTTATCTCACTAACCATTGCCTTAGAATTACTGATAAGAAGCATATCATCCACATACAAGACAATGATTAGAATATGATCATTAATACATTTAATATATACATGGTGATCTTCTTCACTTCAAACAAAACCCAATTTCATGACAAATGAATTAATTTTTTGATACCACATTCGAGGAGACTATTTTAAACCATAAAGAGACTATTTTAACTTGCAAACCAAGTGTTCATTTCTTTTTACCTCAAATCCTTTAGGTTGTTGCATATAATTTTCCTCTTCCAATTCTTCATGCAATAAAGTATTTTTAACATCAATTTGATCAATCTTAAGATCATTAGTGGCAATAATTGATAAAAGCAATCTAATAGAAGATAATTTAGCAACAGGAGAGACAATCTCACCAAAATTAACTCTCTCTCTCTCTCTGGAAGTAGCCCTTAGCTACCAATCTATCTTTGTACTTTTCCAATGAACCGTCTTCTCCTGATGCAAGAACATCCCCAGTTCTTGGCAATCATGCATAAACCAAAAACATTTCTTTTCAGTTTGTTTTCTATTTTGTAGTTTTAGCATTTCTTCCTGCATTTTATTGTGTTTGCTCACCAGGTCTTGTAGAGTTGTATTTTTCTTGTAATCATGATTATCTTCTATTCCTGAACCATGGGACATTTGGATTATTTTCCAACAAGTTATCGCTTCTAGATTCCAAGACAGTTTTTTGGCTTAGAACACCAAAACCGTTTGGACCTATTTGTTATTGGTGAATCTTGCAGATCCTTTTCATAGCTTGCAGAGCTTCAGTTCATTGATTCCAATGTTCCTTGGCATGTGTCCAACCTTCCCTCTGATCCACACTTCTTCCTTTGGATTTTCTAGAGGATTTTCATTGGTAAAGGTCGACCTGGTGATTTTACACGTTTGATCTTGTTCTTTGGCATTTAATCCCTCTTGGGACGATGTGGATCCCTCTAGACCATATAAATAAATGTAATTAAGCATCATAATTTATTAGAGAGAATATAGAAGATGTATCTTAATATTTAGAGGTCCGAAGTTAACCAATTCTGTAATTGAGCATGTATGTAGCAAGCTAGTGAGTTGAATCTTGTAGTCTGGATGTTACCGGTTATTTGTAATCAGTTTTCATGATCTAATTCATTCCATTCTACATTGCCTCCATCATCTTGTCTTGCTTTCTTTGTGCTTACTCTTGTTGCACAGTCTGGATAGATCTTATTGAGGTCCCTCCTAACGGTGACTGCATCAGCTCCAAATTTATTTTTGTAGCCTATTTACAACCAATGGCTTTTCTTCCTTTGGGAAAAAATATCCCATGTATCACATGATTCTAAAGTCATCATCTCCTCTAGCATGGCTTGTTGCCAAGAATAACAATATTCATCTACTAAAATATCTTTCCTATAGGATCTAGGCTAATCATTAATACTTAATAAAGAAAATATACAACGAAAATCTAGTGGGCTATACTTGACAACTAGATTTTGTTGTCTTGTGGGCCTTCTAAGAATAGGAGTATGGGGCTCTTGTTGTTCTTGATCTTTCTCAACCTCTTCCTATTCTTGAGTTTGATTAATATTTTTTTCTTAACGAGTAAGGGCACCAAGATGGTGAACAGAAAAGTGGCCCAATTATTTTTTTTGGTAGCCCACGGGTTTTGGCCATTTTCAGCACCAAAACTCATGGAACAACAGCGAAAGGAAGCCAAAAAACCAAAGAAACTACACAGGTTTGTAATCATTTTGGATTTTTCCAACATTAAGAGCAATTTTCAACAATGGCACCCCGTCGAACAGATAAGATTTGATTGGTTTGATTATTTTTGTTTGCATTTTAATTGAAGTAGGGTTTTTTAATTGACTTAAGTTTTGTTTTTATTAATTTGATGTCAAATTATTCAAGCAATCCCCAAAAATGAAATAGACAACAAAGACCTCCTCCTGCACAAGCAACGCAAGCAAACTTGTAAATATTACACATGGGAAACAAGAAAACCCTCAAGATGTTGCTCCACAACCACAAAATCCTCAAAAAGTTGCTCCTCAACAACCACCGCCACCCGAAAACCCTCCACGTCTTCCATTAGATCGTGTAGATGCCACACAAGAGGATCTCATCAATCGCCTTACACAAAATAGTGCCCAAATTTATATATTGGTGAATAGGTTTAGGTCCTCTAGGCTTGAGCACCACTCAACCCTTGCCAGAACGCTATAAACAATGGCCAATAGTGCAAATGAGGTATCTAGGGAGGTTAAGAAATAGGGTTCATGGAGGGATAGATGTCAAACATTGTATGCGGATGGGTTTTCATATGATCAAGTGAAAAAAAAGGGCATACTTAAAGCTGACATATGTGCTCTTTCACTGATCTTGTTACTAGTAACAACCTAGAACTAAATACGACTCGGTTTCCTATACATTGGTGTGTTCATGTTGGGCTGAAAGAAGCTTTTTGGGATAGGTGGTATATGGTCTTTGACCAACCACCTTGTAATAATTAGGAGGTGCCTCTATATTTTTTGAGAAAGTTGTATTGTGAGTTTATCCTCGACAAGAAGCTGAACTACTTTGACATCCGGCAATTTCAGGGTAGAGGGAGAGGCTATGCGCAAGATAGACTTGGGGCCCATAGGGTGGTACAGCCACAGCATAGAAGGTGAATAGCTCCTAAACCCATGGTTCATGTCACTGTCCCTATATCCTTGAAGGAGTCTATGGAATTATAGACTCTTTAGGCAGCTAAATCATTGACTGATGTCATTGTTCAACATGGCACATAGTTGGTCAGAGCAGAGGATGTACCAGCACCTGTAGCTCCTCCTTCATCAACGGCACCTCCTTCACCAACATCACCTCATGCATCATTTGGCATGGGCCAGCCCATTTAGCATATGTGCACCACCTACCAGGGTGTAGGTTCTGGTGTAGACACTAACGTGGATGAGGATGGTTCGACATCTCATTCATGTACATGTGGTAGGAGTAGATGCCATGCTTCCATTGCACAGGATGTGGCCCTCACCGATGACCTGATCAGTATGTTGTACCCTCTCTATCAGACACAGGTGTGTTTAATTCTGTTTATGACATATTATCAATTAAGTGACTAAATCTTATAAAAAGAAATGAGTTTTTATTTTTAGAACAATTTAAAGTGACACATAAATAAAATGCATTTCAGGGTGCAACAGGTGGTGGGAGTACACCACATACTTTTCAGTCAACTCCACGATCACGAGTAGTTTCGCCACCAGAGGTAAATATTTGTAAATTTGTTAAAAATATAATAATACATTGGTTTCAAAATATCTTCTGTTAATTATATGTATCATTACTTGGTGTTTTATAGGGCTTATCAGGGGCTGAGATGTCCCAACTTGATGATATCATGCTTTCAGCCATTGACTTTGGCCAAGATAGATATGTAGTGCCATTTAGATTTATATATTTTTTACTTAAGTGATATATTAAATACATGTTTTTTTCCCTTATGTTAGTTTACCCCACCTACCTTGAGGACATCTCATGTGAGAAAGACATCCTCTAGCCCTCCGAGGTAGAAAAAGATATCCTCTCGAACACCCAAATGATAAAAGGTAATTCAATACAATTTAAATTTATTTGTTGAAATGTATTATGATTAAACATGTATATGTAGATATTGATAAATGCACTTAATTTATTTGTTCTATATATAGAAACATATGGGGTTTATGGAATTAATGAATGCACCTGTTGTCGATGAGGTTCGGCAGAGGGAAGAGGTGATATCTTCCTATTCACTTTGGATTGCATTCTTGCTTGTTCAAACTAGCTAAATCATTTTATGTCTATATCATATGTTATCATTTTTCATACAAGAAATAGTAATAGCTACATCAGATTCGACTAGGCCTCTTAAGGTTATAGGAGAACTATACGAGGCTTTGGTGTGCATTTGTTCTACATATGTTAAAAATATTTGTTCTATCTAGTTTTTCAACAACTTTGGGTTATTAACTTGTATAATTATTGTTAACCTATTACAACCCCCTTCCAAACTTCCTACTGATGTTCTACCATTCCATTTCATTAGAAGTCCTACACATATAATATGAGATCCAACACGACAAAGGGAAAAGGTATGTCTGTCTTAGATCAAGTCCTTTTCACTGAGTGCACAACGGAGTTGAAACCCTCTTGTTAACTCCTTTTGGATCACTTACCATGGATATAGGAAATGATCATAACTGATTCATCTATGAATTTACCTCCTACGACCACAGCACATCCATCTGAGGCTATGGTATGCTTTAGTTTTTTAGTCTATTCATTTTTAGTTATTATGTGTTATTTGACATATATGTTATTAACTTGTATTAATGTTGTTTTACCAGTTACAACCCCCTTCAGGACACCCCATGGATCCTCAGCCTCACCCAATTGCAAAAGACAGAGATGGCATAATCAACATTTCAACTTCAAACAATTTAGAGTTTAGTATTTAGTTATTTTGATGTTATATTGAGAAAATATATCTGATTCGACATTTGAATTCATGTCCTTGTGCAGCCACCTGCAGAGCCACGTACTGCTTCGAAGAGGCTCAATTTTGATGATCCATCACAGTCATAGATACTAATAGAGACATGTAGTTGTAGTTGTGGTAATTGAACGACCAATTTTTTTATATATTCGACATTTGTATATGTATATATCAACTTTAACAGACATGGCACATGCCACATTTTTGTAACTATTATGATTTTGCATCTATTCCATATTTTGATATGTACATGATTATTGTTCATTTTGATATATATGAAACTTGGTATTCAATCCAATTTGTTCATTGATATATATGAAACTTGATATTCTTGAAACTTAGTTATTTTCTATTGAAATGTGATCAAACTTGTTCATTGTGTATATGTCTTGAAATGTGATCCAATTTGTTCATTACATGTAACTCATATGGTGTATATTTTTCAACTATCTAGTTCTCATATTGTGTATACTGTAATGCCCCTACCCTAGTCGGCCTTGTAAAACCCGTTTGACCTTGGTGGATTTCCTATGTGGCATTCTTGAATGGTGGATTTACCATTATGTAATGTTGTAGATTAGATGATACGAATACTGTGTGTACCTATTATTGTGTTTTTGCATCGATTCTTGTGTAAATGTAATTGTTCCCCAATTCTTGTTATAAATCTTGAGCTAACGCCTTCATTGAATATGTATATATATATATATATATATGTATGCTTGCGTGATTCATGGGTGCAAGAGATTGCAGGTACAACACCGCCTAGGGCGAGGTTCATCTCCTTCGGGATTCACAGGGTTGAGTATACCTCCTTCATCCTTAGAATTCAGATTTGGGGGTCATAAAACTCTCGTCTTGCCTTAGCCATGGTCAGGTGAGCGTCGTGTGTGGTCCGTAGGGTTTTCTCTTCGTTTGGGTTGCGTGACGTGTGATTGGTGGAATTTCTTGGTTTGTGTGCCATGCGTGTGGGGAATGGAGTATTTTATCTTAAGTATTTAATGCAATTTAATGTGTGGATGTACGCATTAGTAATTGAGAAATTTAAAATAGATAGTTTTCTTTTATATGATTAATCGTTAATTTAAGAGATCGCTTTATTTATATTTTTAGCAAGCTTAAGTATTTAAATTGAATTAATGTGTTCATTTATGCATTAGTAGTTGAGGAATTAAAATAAATAGGTTTCCTTCATAAGATTAGTCATTTATTTAAAAGATCGCTTTATTATGTGTAGCGAGTTTAATTTAATAGTTAATTTTAAATAACGAATTTAATTAGTTATGCGTTTTTTTTAAAGGAAGATTTAAAGTCATTTGGAAATAGAAATAATTTAACCACTTTTGCATTTTGGAAAACGAAAGGGTAAATTTTATTATTTAAAGAAAATTATTTTTAATTTGTAAAGTTGATATAGTGTAAAAGGTTGATTTTGGAAATTAATTTAATTTAAATGCTTTACCCTGGTCAATAGTTCGAAGTATAATGTAGGCCTAAATTAATATTGAGAAATTAAAATTTAAAATTAAATAAGAGAGAGGCATATTAATTAGAAAATCAAGTTAAATTAATTTAGTAGTTGAAAAGAATTATTAGTTCTTTTTATTTTAAAAAGGGCTTAAATTTGGAAATTAGAAATTAGGTCAAATGGGATTATTTTAACCTAGGTTGGGAAAAAAATTTGGGAGCATTATTTTCCTTTGAAAAAAAAAATGTTGGAAGGGAGATGGGGAGATTTTGGAAAAAGATGGATTTTTACAGCTGCAAATTTGGGGGCTCATCTTCAAAATTCTTCCAGGAATGCTTATTGAGGTAGGAATCTGTTCATCAATTTGATTAAAATGTTTATTTAAAAAAAAGGGGTTTTGAATGTTCTTCTTGAAAATATGGTTTTCAAATTTTCCATTGATTGTTCATGAGTAAGTTTCATAGTAGAAATTGTTAAAGATTGGCTTATTGTAGGATCTTTGTGTGAGAAATGAATTGCCTTATGCCCAAATATTTGTTTAGATTGGGTGGTTATTCATCAAATTCTTCTATTTTTTTTTTAAACCCTTAACATTCTGGAACAGAAAAATGTCTGTGACTGTAACAAATGGAAAATGGGGGTTTTTACATTTTTGGGTATTTCGTTTATATTATTTTAAAAAATTTATTGTTAAGTTGAAATTGGAAAAAAAAAAAAAAAAAAACACAGAAACAAAAAATAACCATTCAAAAAAAAATGATGAAAAAAAATATATATTAATTGGGGGTTTCGGGGGGGGAGCCGAAGCTCAACCTGCCCCTTCCCACGGCGTCGCCGCAGCTCCTCCCGGTTCCCACACAGTGGGGGCCAGAGGGGACTGTGACTCCCATGGAGGCCGCAACTCCTCCCAGCTCCATTGTGTGGGGGGCCGAAGGGCCTGCGACCCCACGGCGGCCGCAGTACCCCCGACTCCACTGTAGGTGGAGGTTGAGGGGCTTGCGTCCTCTGTGGAGGCCGCAGCCTCTTCGGCTAGGGCACGGTCGCCCTAGGGTTTCACCGCCTAGGGTTTGGCCGCCCTCTAATTGTTATTTGTTTTTTGTTTTTTTTTATTATTATTTTATTTGCATTTAAAACTTGATTATGGTGCTTTCTTTGTAAAAAAAACAAAAGGGAATATATAATAATATAAATTTATTATAAGTAATATTTTTGTATTATAAATGTGAATTGGGATTTATATTTTTAGCAAGTTATGTTTAAAAAAAAAAGGGGGATAAATATATATATTAAAATATATGCTAATATAGATAATATCTAATTAGCATATATTATTAATTATATATTGATCATTGGATTCAATATAGCAATGATTTCCATTATATTTACAATTGTTGAAATGTTGTATTTAATTTTATTCATTTAAGTTGGAAAATATTGGGACTCATGTTTAGATGCTAATGAGTAAATCGAATGGTGAATTTAGTTTTTTTTTTAAATGTATGCAAGGGAATCTTAATTTAGCTGGGAGATGATTTTTCCTATTTCTTTATTCACTTTTAATGTATTTTGTTCTTTATAGTAAAACGGTAATTTTTGTGTTGTTAAAGAAGGGGCTAGAGTATTGTTGTAAAACCAACCTGTCATGGATGCATATCTAAGGATTAAATAACTTGTTTAGATGCTTAAAACAATCTGAGAAAAGACTGTATTTACCCGTTAACGCTTGTGCATGGTTTAATATTCGGTAATCATTATGTCTATAATAATAGCACGCCCTTGTTAAGTTTGTTGGGTCCCTGTCGTCTGGTTGCTTGTGTCTGGTCATAGTCGGTCAAGTCTCCATTTAGGTTACCGACAGTTAAGCAATCCTCGTAATTACTTTTGATGTAGTCAGTAGAATCCGCTTCAAAAGGGATCATTATGTAAATAATGACCGAGGTGGTTGTTGTATATTGGTTGTGTTCGCCTACGTGGGAAAGATGTAAAAGACTTGTAATTTATGTATTCCTAACTATATTAAATGCCAGAGGGGTCTTGCAGTTGAGCAAACCCAGAGATGTAGCCCGTTAGGGGTGAACTCCGAGATCATATCTGTGTTATAGGTTGCTTTTGGTCTCTCTTATTTCATACTTTAAGTTATCATGTATGGTTGCATTCTGTAAGTGTTAAATGGGAATTTAATGAAGCTAATTTTCAAATACATGAATATAGTCACCTTGCTAAATGTAGTAATTAGGGTCATAAAAGATTGTAAAAATGATTATGGAAAAGTATTTTGTTAATATTAATAAAAAGGAGTAAGCATGGAAATAAACTCACTAGGATGCAATTTTTGGATTAACTTGTCATAAAGCGTGCAATTGAACGCAATAAATGTAAAATCAAATATTGTATTTACTATCATAATATCTAAAATGAAAATCTAATTGGATGAACCTCTTTTGATTAATTACTGATTTATCTTAATAAATGAACATCGTCATATTAGCTTTATTTCACTAAATTGGATGAATGCATTTAGTTATTTACGTTATATTCTAAACAAATAATCCTCACCAAATTAGTTCTATAATTGGATGAACTCAAAACTAGCTATCCACATTATAACCTTAATAAATGACCTTCTTCATGATAGTTATAATTGAACTGAAAGGGAAGGATTCATTTAGTTGTTTATATCTTAATCTTAGCAAATGTATCTCTTCATATTAACTTTATTTTAACTAAAAAGAGTGACACTCATTAAGTTAGTCATATTTTAATCCTAATGGATGAACATCACCATGTACTTATATTTTTAATCCTGAAAGAATGAATATCATCTTGCTAACTATATTTTAATTAAAGGGATGAACTCATGTGGCCCTAGTACATTTTCACCTTAATGAATTGAGCTCCATCTCTTAGCATTATTTTAACTTCAAGGAAAGAACTCTATGGCTACTTACATTTTATCCTCTATAAATGAACTACAACTCACTAGTTGGTTATGCTAAAAATCAAATGAAGGAACCTCATTTTATTATTTGCAGCTTAATCCTTAATGGATGAATCTCATCTTATTAGCCATACTTTTAATTATAAAGGATGATATCATTTGTGGGTGGTTACCTTTAACCCAAATGAATGAACTTCGTTATAATAGTCTCATTGTACCTTAATGGGTGGACTCTTAAGTTAATTATGTTTTAAAGTGCATTGAGTAAATAACCTCATGTTAGCCTCCTATCCATTCAAAATAAATGAACGCTTCCTAAAATTCTAAGATGTCAATTTATCGAACATAATATATATCCATGTCTTAAGTATTAACATGTAATTAAGATATCTAGCTTAATTGGATCGATTGTCACGAGTTGAGTTAGGTGTAAGGATGCGTAATCACATTGGGAAACTCCGTAGGTTCATTTAGTCTTCCGTTGTGTTATCTAAGCTTTATATAACTCCAAATTATCTTAATGTTGTAACTTATTATTAACACTCGTAATTATTATTATTATAAAAAATATATATTTACACTCCATTTGAGTGTTTTTAACTTAAACCCTTCGGGGTTTCCTAGCGGGGCATTACATATACCCACATACCCAAGTACCGACACTGGTAATGTTGATATTGTGTATTTTGATTGAGTGAATTTGCTTTGAGTCTTTTTGAGGATTGATGAAAGTAAGTTGCATGAGTTTGAACATTTGAATATGCAATGAAGTAATCTTTAGCTCTTTCATAATTTGCCTCCCCTCTGAGTATGTCTTGGATTTCAAATTTTTAATTCATGACTTCACCTTTGGAGCAAACTTCAAGTGTGAGAGTTTAGCAGTGAACTTTGGCTTCAAGCAACTAGGAGTGAAATGCATATTTCAGGGATCAAAAGAGTTGAGCAAACTTTCTTGCTTCATGAGGTAGTGTTTATGAGTGAAGTTGATAACTTTAAGACCTGCAAGCTTCAAATGAAATTCTTTGCTTTATATTTGACCTAAGAGGAGCAAAATCATTCACTTAAAGGTTTGCTAAGGAGGAATGAAATTGTTACTTCATGTGTTTGAGGTAAGGAGCAAACTTTGTGCATGAAGAGATTGGAGTGAAGTTATTAATTCATAAACTCATACTTCGGAGTGAATTTTTATTACTTCATGAGTTGAGAGAAAACAAGATAACTTTGGGATTTGATATTATGGAGTGAAGTTCATCATTTCAAGAATCAATTAAGACAAGATTTGAGTGCCCAAAGTAGATTTAAAATTTATCTAAGGATGAGTCAGCTTAGGTAAGGTTTTCATTTAAATTTTATTCCATAACAAGTTGTCCTTAGGGTAAGAGACACACCTATTCATCAAAGTCTCCTATAAAAGAAGAGTTGAAGCAATCATTTTAACATTAAATCAAACCAATTATCTCTTCTTTCGTCAAAATATGTCAATGAGAGGTGGCAAAAAAGTGCATCTTTCATTCTTCTCATTGTGGGAACGAACTATCAGGGCGAGCGCGTCTGAGTGGCTAGTTTTACACTAGATGTACTCTTTTCTCTCTCCCCAAGAAATTTGATCATTCTGAGCCACCTCGTAGCGATGCTTTCCCTTGAGCGCTCAAAGTGGAAAAAATGGTCAAAATTTGACGTCGCATAACTCGGAGACTATGGCACTTATGGACAATCTATTTGAACCTATGGGGTCGTGTTGTCACTTCCTAAAAAATCCTCTCTTGGTTTTGGACAACTCAATTTTGTTTTCTCGTGGTGATATTTTTTCTGTCGCATCAAAAATCGCCAGTGAGAGTTGGCAAAATAGTGCATATTTCATTTTGATCATTGTGGGAATGAACCATCAGCGCAAGCACATCTGGGTGGCCAATTTTACATTAGGTGTGCCCTTGTCTTGCTCCCTTAGACATTTGATCATTCTGAGCCACCTCGTAGCGACGCTTTCCCTTGAGCACTCAAAGGGGAAAAAATGGTCAAACTTTGATGTCGTGTAACCCAGAGACCATGGAACTTATGGATGAGTCATTCAAACCTAAAGGTTCATGTTGTCTCTACCTGAAAAATCCTCTCTCGGCTTCGGACAACTCGATTCCATTTTCTTGTGGTGAGATTTTTTTTTCACATCAAAAACCGTTAGTGAGAGGTGGCAAAATAGTGCATATTTCATTATGCTCATCATGGGAACAAACTGTCAGCACAAGTACATCCTAGTGGTTGTGTTTACTCTAGGTGTGCCCTTGTCTCTCTCCCCAAGACGTCTGATCATTCTGAGCCACCTTGTAGCTACACTTTCCCTTGAGCGCTCAAAGTGGAAAAAATGGTCAAACTTTGATATTGCATAACTCGAAGACCGTGGCACTTATGGATGAGCCGTTCAAATTTGAGGGGTCATGTTGTTTCTTCCTAAAAAATCCTCTCTCAGTTTTGGATATCTTGATTCTATTTTCTTGTGGTGAAATTTTTTCTGTCGCATCAAAACCGTCAGTGAGAGGTGGCAAACTAGTGCATCTTTTGTTCCACTCATCATGGGAACAAGCCATAAGGACAGGCACATCTGGGTGGTTGAGTTTATACTAGGTGTGCCCTTGTATCTCTCCACAAGACATCTGATCATTCTGAGCCATCTCTTAGCGACGCTTTCCCTTGAGCGCTCAAAGTGGAAAAGACGATCAAACTTTGACGTCACATAACTCGAAGATTGTGGCACTTATTGATGCTCTATTTAAACCAAAGGGGTCATTTTATTGCTATCTAAAAAATCCTTTCTCAATTTTGGACAACTCAATTCCGTTTTCTTGTGGTGAGATTTTTTTTGTCGCATCAAAAACCGTCAGTGAAAGGTGGCAAAATAGTGCATCTTTCGTTCTGCTCGTCATGGGAACAAATCATCTATGCGAGTGTATCTAGATGGTCATTTTTACACTAGGTGTGCCCTTGTCTCACTCCCCAAGACGTCTGATCATTTCGAGCCACCTCGTAGCGACGCTTTCCCTTGAGCGCTCAAAGTGGAAAAAATGGTCAAACTTTGACATCGCGTAATTCAAAGACTGTGGCACTTATTGATGAAGAGCCTTGTGCCTTCTTCTAATCTCACTCAATTGACCTGAAGAGAATCAAACTTCAATCATCCAATAGTAGGTTTCTCACCCTTTCACACCTTGTCTCAATGCACTCTCAAGGCATCACCCAACCACTCAAATGGGGTTTTCAAATTCAACGGCTTAACCAAACATAACTCAATGGTTTACACACCTATGACACCCTAACACAAGGTTTCACATGCCTAAGTTGACTGGTTCACTTCCCAATAAACAAAACTACACTTAGGAGGTTTATTCCTACTAGCCCTTCAAATCAGGTAATTCAACAATAACTCAAAACTTTCCCGAAACACTTGGAAAAAAAATTGCATATTCAGATACCCATTTGCAAGTTATTTAACATATGTCAGAATCAAACACAATTATTTATAATCAAATAGTACAAATTTATAATCAAATGGTACAAATTTATTACAAATGTATTTATAATCAAATGGTACAAATTTGGGCTCTCAAAATTTGCAAATCAGCCCCATGGGCACTTTTATATATAAAATTTGGCATCTAATATAAATAATCAAGCTCATTATTGTTTATATTTACAAAATTTTGCATCTAAATATGCAAATTACAACTCGTTGTTGGTTTTTTATACAAAATTTAGCATCTAGATATGCACATTACAACTCATTGTTGTTTTTTTATGCAAAATTTATCATCTAGATATGCACATTACAACTCATTGATGTTTTTATATACAAAATTTGGCATCTACATATGCACATTATAGCTCATATGCATGTAGAGCACATCCAAAAAAATGAAGTTACAACGTTTCATAAAAGATATATACAAAATTGTCAAAATTATTCTACCATATTGTAAAATTATTCTTCTAGATGGCCCAAAATCAATTAAGTGAACCTTTTGGATCAGCTCTAACCCTTAGTGTCTCAAGTATTGCCTCGTGATCAGATTCACAAACTTTCCACAAATCCTTTTTAAGAGGTCTACCACTAATCAAATGAATATTTGTTGCAACAAGAAGGTTTGAGTAATGAAGAATGTCTATGTGTCTCAAAATCCTCAAACAACCAAGCATTAGAATTTTTGATAGGGTACCTACATTTTATAGAAGGATAAGTTAATTCCAAAATCAATACAACAATTGATAAATAAATAAGTTTAATAGGTCTCAATACAACTTGACACAACAACGATACCTTCTAATACATGTCCCTGTCACAACAATGGATCATATTGGGTACTCAATACCCTCTCCATCAACCACTATAGAAGTCAATTTCTTTTTGGCCTCAATACAATGACACAAAAAATAATTTGTTCCTTCTTCATTGTTCTCATCCACAATAACTGCATATACATGACCTACATTTAATAGAAGGCCAACTGCCCGGGGTGCTCGGTCCACTCTCTTCACCAACTGGCACTGAACCGGGGTTGGGTGGGAATAGAAGGTGCCCTGTGGGAACTAGTTCCATATGTTGTATTACATATATAATACAGATACCCTGAAAATAGTAGGGGCCCTTAGAATAGTAGGGCAAGCGGTTGTTCAGGGGCATTTAATCTGTTTCCGACATGATTCTTCCATCCCCAAATCCTTCCTCGTCCTTCTACCTTGCAAGCATCTGTCCCAAGTCCTGGGCTCATCAAATCTGTGATGATGAGTGTGATGACCTTCATCCTCCAGCCCTTAGAATAGTAGGGGCCACCCTGCTTCCATAATGGCAGCCCCACCCCATTCATGGTGGGTAGAGCAAGGAGTATCAAGCAGATTCATTTCGATATTCATAAGTAGCTGCAGAGGCCTAGACGAGGACAGGGGAGAGGGGTTTCTCCTTTCATTTCTCTTTCTTCTATGGGCCGGAACGGAATAAAGAAAGAATTCAACCTAAATTTGCGGAAAGCCTTTCGAACCAAGCCCAGCTAGAATGGAGTGCAAATTAATTTCCCTTCCTGGCGCTTCATTTTTGTTCCCCATGGATTTGCAATACCTGAACCAGCGGTTTAAGCTTTTACCAACCCAAGATCAAAGGTAGAAAGGAATGGTAGGCTAACGTAGCTAAGCTAAAAGTAGTGGGCAAGGAAGCACTCTTCATCGCATGCCCCTACAATTCTATGGTAGTTGCCTTATTCTAGCTTATTCTAGCTTATTCGCTTTCTATGGGGCTGATTAATCAAGGGCTAGCCCCATATAATTGTAGGGGGAATTGTTACTCTAGCCTCCTACTATTCTATGGGCTTTTCCAGAGTCATCACCTCTTTCTCCATCCCTTTCATGCATTGAATAGATAGTTCTTGGGCCAGCAGCATATCTTCCAGTTAGAGAGCCAGCACCTTGCCTAGCATCCCTGTCGTTTCTAGATCAAGACCCAGTAGCATAGGCAATTTCTCTTTATTCAGTAAAAGAAGCACTAGCATTAATGGAAGCAGCATCTTCTCGGACCAGTAACAAAGCTAGCAGCGAGAAGGGCAGGAGTTAATTAGGCACCATATGAACCTGCGGCAAAGCCATATTAAGTTACAGTTGATCCACCGGCATTTCATCCAGCATCCCTTCTTGTTGTTTACCTCATTGGCCGTTAACCAACACCCGCCCTACAATTCTATGGGGACCTTGAATCATTTCATCCCAGAGAGGGAGAGTCAAAGGGATTGGGGTGAGAATAAATAATGCGAGATAAAAGTTGGAAGCAAGTCGAGGCAAGAGCAACCAAGGTGATAAAGACAGGAGCAAGGCCCACATAAACAAGGTTAAAGGCACCTAAGGCAGCAGGAAGAGAGGCAAGTCAAGAGCCCTCAGGAATATATGGCCAGTCACATCCCTTCCAGTTTGAGTGCCTATGGCATACCTTTCAATTGCATATCCAGATCCTGTAACAGAACCTCCAGCAGCAGAGCAGTTTCATAAACAGAGCAAGCCCTAGCAGACCGGGTTGTTCCTATTAGTGATGTTCTGACATCTGCCATTGTTCCTAGGCCCCGGGATGAAAGGGCTTAATGCTAGGGCCACCTGCAGGTAACCCTCTATATCCCGTATAATTGTTATAGAAAGCGGCGGTTAGTGGCAGTAGCAGTGATGGTGTTAGCGAGGGAGAGATTGGTTGTTCGATTGCTAGCGATAGTGGGTGTAGGATGGATGCGAGGTAGAAGTGAGAGTGGACGGGGCTAGTGTGAGTCCGGGTGATAGCTCTCGATGGACCCACCTCCGAGTGCTTTCGATAGTGTGTGTAGGAAAGATTTTTTGACAGTGCCATTGATGGTAGGTTATACCGATTAATGTTTTGGGTAGGCAAGCTTTCTCGATAGCTTGAGCTCTAATTGGCGGTAGGGTTAAGTATCAGTTAATAAGTGGTAGGTTTGAGATAAAAGGTTAGTTAGCTAGCGATGGTTCAGGTTCGGTCATAGCATCTCAGCCCAATAGCTAGCAATAGAAGGAGTAGCAGAAGGTTATATTGCTTGGTTTGGTAAATAGAATCAGTCTATCTAGGTAGGCAGGTGATGGTTGCTTGCACTAGCTATTGGTGGGACGAGACGATACGGGAAAAGCAGTATAAGGTTATTACCCGTGAAGTATCTAGCGATAGAAGCACTAGTTAACGTGAAGCAATGGATGAATTAGCAGCCTAAGAGCTAGTGAGAGATGACCACAAGCCAACTAGCTAGCAAGGGAGGGATGATAGACTTACTGGGTTAGGAGAGGTTTACCAGGATAAGGAGGAAAACATTGCCAGGATAACCAGTTTATCAACAGAAGGGGAGAGACGGTTTGAACGAAAGAGTTCCTATGCAATTACTCTTCGTAAATAATTAATCGAAGGCAATGAAAAAATTGAGGGTAATGTTCCAGGGTATTAAGAGAAGTTCTCTTGCGGCACTATGGCCAGAAGTTGCACTATGCATCCAAAAAGACCTTACCAGTTAAGGAAGGTATAAGTTACTTTTTGGATACCATTTTAAGTTGCTAATACATTTTAGGCACCGGAGGTATGTTAATCTTCCATATTATCTCTTGCATTCGATTGAATTGATGAGTACAAACGCCAAACAAAGCAAAAACCCTGTAACAAGTTGAACCCATCATGGGTTAATTAGGTTATTAGTTTAGGATGCTTTGTTGGCAACGCAATGGAATTGGGTTTCTTTTGTTGAACAGGGTCCTCTGGCACCAGATAACCAAGGTTTGCATGAAGCTTCTACCGCTATAGAAGATACTCAGGGTTTCCATGAAGCCTCTACAGCTGCAACAGATACACAGGGATATACTTTAGCCACAGAAGATGTCGAGGTTGTTGAAGTCGTGGAAGCCTCGGGGGAACTATTACTAGCTTTGGCTTTGCCCCTGCACCTGAAGGATATGAAATTGGCACTGCTCGCGCTGAGGGTGGGTCTTGATCTCGATTTGGTGAAACCCCTTATTCTGTTGCCTATAAAATGGTAGGGGGCTGGTGGTTAATCAACAGACTATGTTGCAATAGATCATGCCTTTGCTGGGAGAGAAGAGCGACGCCGAACCCTCCATTTGGTCTGTTCAGTTCAAGGTCATTAAAGGTTAAGTCCAGTGACTGGTACATAAAGGGAAGATACTGAGCAAGCAGATCATAGGAATGGAAGAGTAGTAATCGGTAGCATGTGTATGACCCGCCTATGCTATCGCTCAAGAAAGCGGATATCGGAGTGGACAAACCCCCTACTATTTGAAGGGCGGGTAGGCCCCTCAGCTCTAGGTTATCCAGTAAGTTTAGGTAGTGAGGTAGGTTAGCTGGTAAGCTTAGTCATGTCCTGTGTTTCTATCATTAGGTAAGCCAGCCACCGTCGTGTCTTAGGTAGTTTAGATGGGAAACCAGCCTCTTTGAGGAGGTACGGATGGGAACCGGTCTATGTATATAAGTTGGGAGGTGTAGATGGCAACCTGTCTAGGTTAGTCGGTTCAGTCATAGCACCAACTAGCTTAATAGGTGAGGATTAATGCCTATTCTCGCAGTTAGTTGGTTTAGTTGTCCCCTTAGACAGTGATGATCTGACCCGTCACATATGCCATTTGCAAGTGGTGCTATTGCCATTGCTCCTATTCTGACGGATAACTTGGCTTTTCATATCTGTCTGATTGCCCTACCTTTTATAGTGGCATTGGTATTTCTGAGATTACGGATGACTTACATAGGGCATTGTTGGTTGATCCATAGGTGCAGGTAGAACCTTTGCTTGCATTGCTCTTGCCATAAAGTTGGAGTGCACCGAAAAAAGCATTAGTAATACCAAGGGTAGCACCGGGGTAATGCCCCATGATTGTAAGCCACTAAAGCACGCACAGATTGATTCAACCACATGAAACCACTATTACACTACCCAGAGCCGATAATATTACACAAAGAATTAGCCCAGACAGTTCGGACCACTACAGCAGTACCTATACTAGAGAGAGCCCTTTCTCGAAGTGCTTTGGACGGATTGCTACAGGGCTCGTCCTTGGAGCTGCATAGGGGCCTGGAGCTTACCCCGAGCAGTGATAACGACTTCTCGAAAGGTGGGATGGAGTGGATAGCTCATGTAGGGCCGGTAGCTCGAAGGCTCTGTAGGGGAAACTTCAAGGGGGAGGGTGAGAAGAGTGAGGGGTCGCTTTATGATCAATGTAGATCTATAGATAAGACCTTGCGCAGCTAAGTAAAGGGCCTGGAAGTGTGAACTTCGGTTTCGAGTACAGGTCTGGGCCGCGACATACCTTATAGTTTTAGAGCCAGCACCCATTTTAGCACCATATAGTAGTAGAGTTCATCGGAGGCACGACCACCCAAACGAGATTCCCTCTGCCCCCCACTACCCTTGTAGTACAGTCCCCCCCCCTTCACCTTTATGGGCTACGGTGGGGTCGGGCACTAGAATTCTCCCCACCCGAATGAAGATTGGTGTGGGGCGGAGGAAGCCGGAAGAAGGGACCACCTGATGAACCCGTCGATTTCGGGCCCCTCTTAGTTCTCGTGGGAGCCTTTATGAAGTAGAGGGGGGGCGGGGATAAGAAGCTGCTCTTGGGAAGAAGTGTTGGGTTAATTAATCAGTCAATTAATTATGCTAGAATAAGATAGCCCTACTAGTTTAAGGGGGGTGGGTGGGAATAGGAGAGCCCAGGAAATGAGGAGTTTAGAAGGCAGCCGGAGGCTTGGGATGGGGGGGGGAAAGAAGAGCGAATAGCCTGGGATACTGCGTTAGTGCAATATTGATGCCAGCCTGTGTTGCTGAATGCGCTCATGGGCCTCTGGAACTTTTCAAAAGGAAAACTGGTGAAAGGTCTTCTCACCAATTCGGCGAGTAGTGCTTCCTAGATGGAAGGTCACAAGGCCGAAGAATAGGGGTTGTTTCAGCTTTTGCTCGAGACATGCGCACCGATACGGACATTGCGAGTGACCTTAGCCCCCCATATTCTAACAAGCTAATTAATAAGGACCTCCAACTAATCTACTTATTCTAGCTCCATTCTAGCAACTATCAAGGGCAGGCGTGCGTGGGGTTACTCTAGCAGGCGTACATTAATTGGGGTGGGTGGCCCCCCTTTTGTCCTCCCACCTAGGCCCCAACCTCTAGCAGGTTGATGCCATTAAGTGGCCTCCCACCCCCATAGAATAGTAGGGCGAGATACCCTCCTCTAATTATAGTTGGGGGGTTAATTAATTAGCCTACTAGCCCTTCAAATAGTAGGGGGGGTATAGTTATGAATGCATCCATAGAATTGTAGGGTTTATTAATTAGTAAATGAATGACACCTGCTATAATAAGGGCTAGAATCGAGCTCTCCCTAAAATTCTATGGCTCTAGCAGGTTTATTAATTATAGGGTGGGGATTCTAGTTGCTTTATTACCCTGTAGAATAATTGACGTGGGGGGCCCCTACAATTCTATGGTAGTACGACTATAGATTGGGAAGCAGAGTGGGCCCCTACTATTCTAAGGGCCCTACGGGGCGAAGAGGTTTGATCTCTCCATCAATCTTTTCGTTGGAGGCCTCAAAAAACTCGATGCCAGAACGATCCTTCTTATTCCCACCCAGCTCCGCTCCCCGACCCTTTCTATGCGGAGGGGGTAGCTATTCCTCTACCCCAGCGGCCACCCCGCTGGTTTGGTTCCACTCACCGGGTCATCCAAAATTTGATCAACGTAGTATTCCAGATGTAGAGAAAGGAGGGATCGGCAATTAATCAGCTTGCGGGGGCATGGGCGTTTATTTGTTAAGTGATATAATGAACCTATGGTGGGATTGATTGGTGATTGAACGAACAGGGGGATTGATCCGAAAAAAAGAGATTGGATTGGTTGAATCTCCAATGGATGCATAAAGGATGCATGCGGTTGGGATTGGATAATGAAAAAGTACCTACGGTCTTATATACTACATAGCCAACTAGCGACTGGCCGAGCAACCTCGTACTATGGTTATCCACGGGAATAAAGTTGTGTCCGATCGATCCACCCTATCGGACACTAATGCTGGACCTGTTAGTTAAGGCCGAACAACTGGGAAAATGTTTAGATAAATAAAGCTATCTTCGAAATTCTATTGCATGCGTCGGCCAGAAATAGATGTGGTCGTTAGTGCGAATAGAAGATTTATGCACACTTTTTTCGGAATAGATAAAGCATTGTGCAGGATGTGATGGATAACTATCGTACATGTTCGAAATAACCGCTGTAATAGCCAGCACAACTATGAATCAACTTTAGCCCCCCACCCATCAACTATAGATAGGCCTCACACCCACCCCGTATTATACGTAACATCCTGATTATAGTTTAGTTCCAGAAAGTGCCGTTGGAGTGGGTGGGAGGAGGAGAGGTACAGTGAGGGCTACAGCAGCCCGGGCTTGACCGGGGCAGCTTCAGTGATTGATACTGATTCAGGGCCCCTACTATACTATCTATAGGGCAGTGATTGATACGTAATACTCGACTGAATGAGAATGAGAACAAGAAGGTGGTCGGGGGAACTCCCAATGTGGAAATAGATGCGTAAAGGTCTTTTTCCCCGATGCCTACTATAGCTCTCGGGCGTGCTCGGCCAGTTTTTCTATCCCATTTCAACTCCACCCAGCCCTCCCAACCGTCCTAGCAAAATCCCTTACCAGTACCGGCCCCCCTTCCTCTGACTCAGTTCGCTCAGCACTTTGTCCAGGGTCTCCCTCCTATCAATTGCTTAAACTGATAAGATCCGTAGCCTATTAGTCAGTGTCAGGCCGATATCGAATGTGGAGCAGTCAGCCCTTTCAGATCCTCTCTACTTTAGGGAGAGCTTGGAGCTATCATTTACTCGACTCCACTTTAACAACCATGGCCTGAGAGGGAACAGAAGCAGGCGTGAACTATCCATGGAGTGAGGAACAACTAACACCTCTCCTTGCAGGGGTTCCCCATTCCAGATGGGGCGGACCCATATCAGTTGGGGGTGGGAGGGATACTATCAGCAGTTGCTGAAGCAGAGGCACTAGCATCACTCACTCGGTCGTTGCACATGATGGGTTCTGGGGACAAATAAAGGAATTGGCCTTCCCGGATACTTCATGATCTCTTCCATCCAATGGGATAGGATGGGAATCTTTATATTCCCCCAGCTCCTGAGTCGGGAGTGGAGGGGCAATGGACACTACTTTGGTTGGCTTCCATCTAGGCCGGGGCTGCTTTCTGGCCTCTTGGCTCCTTCACGGTCCAAACTCTATGTTTCCCACCCACCCGGAAGTTTCTCACATCAATACTCTGAGGTCCCTGATAATAGTAGGGGCCCCACCATCGAGGTCTCGGTGGAATACTCGCACAAAAATAGGTAGGTCTCTGCCTCCGACGATTCATCATCGGATGAGGGTTTTACTCTACCAGTGCATCCAGAGATGGCTCAACTTAGGATGTGTTCCCCGAGTCGCGAAAGAATCGCCCTACTCTATAATGGGGGGGTAGTCGAGGGAAAAAAAAGAAACGAGAAGCCTGATTCCCCGTCGGTTTTTTTTGTTGTGCAATCCATATCCCCCAGACAAGCTTTGGATCGATAACTGACGAGCCAGCCCACCCAGCCTTCAAATATTCGCAGTCGAGTGGGGAGGGTGGGAAGAACTACTATAGTTGTTATTGGGGGTTTCTCTTACTGGGAGGGAATAAGAAGTTTCTTATCCCCAACCGGGTTGGACGGGAGATATCAGGCTTGGCCAACCAACTGGCCCAAAATGATGAAGCAAGAAGAGAGCAAGAAGTAGCCTTGCTTCGAGATTATCACCACTATATCCACAACTAGCCATAGAATAGTAGGGACCACCCAACCCAACTATATTTGGGTGGGAACTATAGGGTTCCGGTTTGAGCCCTATAATAATATACCTCTAATTAATTAGCCTGCTAGAATGACAATATACATACCTTCCTTGCAGGGTGGGAGGGATTCTAGTAGCTCCGCCTTCAAAATCTTAGTTGCAATTGCGAGCGAGTCAAGCATCTCTACCACCAAGGAAAGTACGGAACCTCTCCCTTATATAATAGTAGGGGCCCGCCTCTTAGCCCTCATTTAGTTAGGTCCTACCCCGCTCTTCAGGTTGGTAAGGAGGAGAAGGTATCGAGTAATAAGAATGAGATGGGGCCCAGTCGTTCCCTTCCACCTCGATCTTGTTTGGAGCAGGGAGGTGGGTGGGCATAAGATTGGGAGATAGAAAGTGAGACTCAGCACTTCCTCTAGGCACACATTGTCCTCATGGGAATGTTTGTAGAATCACTCTCTAGGCCTATCCAATATGAACTTCTCAGAAATCCGCATTAGAAGAAACAAAGGCTATGGCAATACGCATTAATAGGGTAAATATGCAATTCAAATTGAAGAGAGTAGAACACAAACAAAGGTGTAGTTGGGGATGGTATTACCGACACTGAACCCAATCAAGCCAACATTTATTAGGCGGGAGGCCCCTACAATAATCTCCCGGGGCCGGGTAACTTACGACTGAATGATTTGCACTTCTCAAAAAGTTAGCTAGTTTTCCAACCAAAATGAGCCCTCTCTTTATTAGTCGCAAACGAGAGTCAAAGGTTGACTAGGAAGATAGAGGTTCAAGAGAGGGCCGGGCCAGCATTTAATAGAAGGATATAAGTTAATACCAAAATCAACATAAGTTAATACTAATAAATTGAGCTTAAAATTGATTTTACCCAAGTAACAAATTTCAACCCTTTACCTAGTTCAACTATGTCTGACACATGGTCAAAATCCACTGATACTTCAATTTGGTTCATTTGTAGTGCTCTAGGAAGATGATATGTATCTAGGGTTTGCAAAGATCTACAAGACCATTGGTCAACCCACTATTTTGATTCACATTCATCCCACACAAAATGCATACACGAAGAGCAAAAGCATGCAATCTGTCTAGTATAAATAACTAGTGATGTTGCATTTGAACTTCTAAATGAATGCATGTCACTTGATCATGTAAGTGTACAACAATATAGATAGTTTTCAATGTTAGATTCATGTATTAACCAAAAATATCTAGAAATCATAGACTTACCTTCATTACCTAGTCCCATCGTAGAGTTACACCATTGCACAATTGTTTCTGCATCTATTAACATTGCACCACCTTCGTACTTCAATTCCTCTCTGGTAAGAGCTCTTTTCACACATGCTCCCACACCATCATACTCTCCCTTTCCACGTCCTACCTCAATTAAATTTCAAAAATGTTGCACACCACTTGTCACATGCATCCTAATCAACCAGTACAACGTCCTTGCATTCTTGAATTGTGTGGTGCAATTTTGTATGACCATATTGAGTGTTGGTTGTATCTTATATCACTTTCCCTTAAGCTATCATAGAAGATTGTAAAGCATCCTTGCACAAACTCTGAGGAATGAGTACGATTGTCGTTGATATAGAAGTGATATTCTCTTATAACCTTTATGTCCTCCTCGATGCTATCATGTGCATGCATGAATGCTATGTGTACCAAAATTGTAACTTGTGTAGAGTGGTAATACATAGATTGTACTTCATTTTGCGTCTTTAGTGTATAATTCTCAGCAAAATCAATGACTGAGACAATAGTGCCAAGGGGGAAAGTGTCCTTACACAACTTTAATTGCTCATCTAATCGCCAGCTCTATGTGTGTGACCTATGTACTCATACACTAATTTCTCTTGAAACATCTTCATAAAATCAGCTACACATATATCCCTTTTCACTAACTCACACCTCTTTAATTATTTTCCATCTTTAACACCATATGCGACTGACTTGTATTTTCCAATAGAAACTAGTTCCTTACCAATTTCATGTGTGCTATCCAGATGTAGGCATCTATGCAATTGTTGCAAACCGCCATATGTAGGACAAAAACCTCTCAAACACATCATCTTATAGTAAATGCACCTGTCATCTCGTCTACATAGTACACTTGAAATAAATTATCTCGGTGACTTAGGAGGTGCTTGTAGACCACATCCCTGCAAAACATCGTTAGGGTGCAAAGTACAACATATATAACGATAAATATCATAATGCATGGAAAATTCAACATGGACCCTACAAAAACATGTAGTACGTGCATGATTAATCTTAACATAAAATGGTTTTGTCATCTCAAAAAATGTTTGACTAAATTTAATCTGAGGAAAGCTTTGAAGAAACCTTTCATAAAATTGTGTTTGAGTTGTATCTAAATAGAGTGTTTTGGATGTGGCTCACAATTACTAATTCCTGTTGGCAATATGATGGAATTGATTATGTGTTGCATTGATGTTTTGTCCTTTATGTAAACACTAGCTGTTATGGTTGGTTACCAACACCAGCAGACAGACTTTGGTTAGCGGTAGAAGAACTTATGTTACCAGCAAAAGGGACTATCAATTGGATACTACTGGCATATATTTGGTTTGATGCTTCTGGAGAATGTTTTGGTAAGTTGGTATTGACTTGATGATTGGATTCTATCATACACTCTAGTATACCCACACCGGTAAGGTTTAAGGTTTTACCAGCAGAGCTTTTAATGAGAATCTTTGATAGGATGCATAAGTGGTGTTGGTGCGACTTCTAGATGGAATTCAGGATGCAGGAGGTGGTCTTTGTTCATGCTTCGACTGGTTGGAGACTTTACTTTGGCATGGTGAATCTTTTTGGATCTCATACCTATCTAGGTTATGGACTGGTATCATGTTACGTGTTCTCTACGCGTTACTGGGATGATTTGTGGATTGTTTAATGTTGTTTTGGTCTAAAGATGACATGGCATATCATTGTAATATGGATATGTGTAATGATCTTATTGTAATATCTTTTAGGTGGCTGACCAAATTGGTTTAGGCCTTAGGGTCTGTATAAATAAGATGTAAGATCTTATTATACGGTATCATGGTTATTGTAAGAGGTCATGGTCAAGGAATGTAATGTGCGAATAATGTAATATCATTTAGGCATAGGAGTTGGTCGATCATTGGAGATCGAACTAGGTTTGTAAGAGGATTTAGTCATCCGGTATTGAGCTTAACCAAGATTGTAATCAAGCATGGTAGATGCTATCATTGGCAGTTCATGCTTTTGGATTGTTGTCCACTTATATTGAGGTGGTTGTTCAGTCCAACAATAGGAATAGTAACTATAGTTAAAGCCTCAACCGAAAGTTTGGACATTCACTTTATGAAGTTACTATCTCCATAGCTAGAGTTCATTTGATTATCAACCCAGTGACGTAATACTTGAAATAGGTCTGCACTATGTATGCACTAAGTTCCTATGATAGCTACCCTGCATTACTACAGCAACTAAAATCTATGTGGGAAAAGTAAGCAAGAATTAAAACAACTGAATGCCTATAGAAAAACTCTTCATTAACATAAATCTCACTCAAGAAATAATAACTAAGCCCAAAGCTACCAAACATGAATTACTCTATTTGCTTTGGTTGCAAGAACAGTCAATGGATCTGTTTCCAATGGCTATGGGAACAGTCAATGCAAGGACGTCTACTACAGCAAAAGAAGAAAACTAAATTCAAAAAAGGCACAGGAACACTCACCAAGTGGGCCCCCTTGGATGAGTGCTTCCAAGCTTCCAAAATAGCTCTAAGTGCTCAGAATAACATAGCTTTATTCATTGTTTCTCAAAATTCGATACATTGTTCAAAATGAAAAGAAACTTAAACACTCTGCAACTTTATTTCTAAATCTTCTACTCTTTTTCCTTCTCTTTTCTTTCTAACCTCCGAAAAGAGAGAGAGAGACACTTATTTAAAAGAAAATAATAACTTCCTACAATTAAGATCACACTGATGAGAAGAGGTAGATAACATTCATGAAAGAGAATAGTCAGAGTTAAGCCACTAAAAATGTGGATCTAAACCAAACCATAGCCAAAACATAGTGTGGCAGTATTGCAAGATTGATTCCCACTAGAGTCAGACATAAATGAGTCTTGAGCACCTACTTCTCCTCTGTTGTTCCTTACGCTCATTATCCTCTTCACTGATTTGAACTTTTAGTCGCCTCCTTGAATATCTCAAACTGCTATTGGTATGACAGGACAACCTTCTCCACAGCATCTCATTTATTCTTGCAATTCAGAAGACAGAACATACAAGCATATACATATCTATTTTAATTAATCATAACACATATTAATTTCACACATGATATCACCTATGACAATCCGTATAGAAACATGAATAAATCACATGGCTGCAGGAATAACTAGCAAAGACAAAACATGATTTAATGGGTTTAGTTAACATCTAAAATTCATATACTAAAACTTTAATACATCATTACCATCCCGTCATATAAATCAAAACGTGACAAAAACTTATGAGTAATAGGAATAAAAGGAGCTAATATCTCAGCTCATCATGCCCCCCAACTTAGTGTCTTGTTGATCCTCCAGCAAGAGGAAAGTTTCTAATTCGGGCACTAGCTCTTAAGTCACCAATAGTTCCCTGACCTATCCCTTTTGAAGCCAAATTCCAATAAAATCCCTTCATCTTTTCTAGTCTGGCCCATCTATGGGGTGCATAAATTCCACTCTTACGCTTCTTCCATCCTTTGATTCAGGAAACAGCTCTCCTTCCTGCAGCAACCCAATAACTTCATCTATACGTTGTTCTATAGCAACAACCCTTAGTCCTTTGACAGAAGCTTCCCCTTGATTGAATGAATGCATGAACTCAGAAGCAGTTTCTTCATTATAATCTTTTATTTTCAAAAAGTAATCAATCCAACCATGCAACCGAAAATAATGCTCACACAGGGCATCCTGCAGCAATGCATCATGAATTACTGGTTCATGGCGGATAGGATCACCACCCATTACTATCTCATCTCACAAAATAATTTCACAGCTAAGAATGAGGACCTAAAGTAATCTGCAGACTGAAAATATTTGATCTAAAAATATTTACTTGAAAATTCCTTACTTACTTCCAGTTTCGGCAACAAAATTCATTGCTTACTCATACCAAAGAATATCTCATTAAAAAGAATGATGGTAAGAAATCAAATCAAGTAACTAACAAGGATGGATAATTATTAATCTTTGAAATTGGACCATAAAACACCCCCCCAACTTATTTTGGCACGTGTCCACACATGCAAAAAGGACAGAGCGAACTGTACGTAAATTTGAAAATAGGCAATAATCACAGTAAAATAATAAATGCATAATTAATTAAAAATAAGCTATGTACATACCTGCAGTCGTGCGAATAAATGTTGCATGAAACAGTTAGCCAAAAGAATGGTGAAATTAAATGATGTGACGTGAATGAAATGAGAGATAAATAAATGAAGTGAGATGAAGTGGATGGGAAAGAATTATGTATGGAGAATAACATTTCCATAAGACATGGAAATATCTTTATGAAATGATGCTTGAAGAATTATGGAGTGTTAGGAACGTTCCCTACAGAAGCTACAGGAACTGCACATTGAATGCTTCCTTCAGTTGCAGTAGGAACTTGTCCAGTTGCAGTAGGAAGCATTCAAGGTGTAGTTCCTGCAGCTACAGAAGCACCTAGAGAACCAACAAAAAAAGTTTTTGGTAGTGCAAAAACAATTGAGAGTGGTGTACAAACAATGAAACAAAGAAAGAAAAGAGAAAAGTATATAAGGAGTGCATCAAAACAAGTTGAAGAAATCAAAGAAAACGTCATGAACATTACTGGAATAAAGGCAAGTGAACTGGAAGGATTGCAACTGGAGGCACACATTTCACTGGTTGGTACATCATCTGACAGTGAGATACCTATTGAATTTGAGAGAGTTGATAGGAAGAGAAAACCCTCACCGGTAACCCTCTCCTTCACCCAAGAAAACAAGAACTTTGAGAAAGAAGCAACAAGTGGTAAGACAACCGACAAAGAACTTAACACCTAAGAAGAAATAGAAACAAGTTATACCACCTTTGGATAATTTACTAAATGAAATCACTGATGACGGTAACTTGGCAAATGTGAGCAAATTGTATAACACATTCACTGATTCAGAAGAGGAAAGTATTGAAAATAGTATAATTCTACATCTAGACATATACAAGAAAGTGTTAATTGAAGTTGTAGATGACTTACCAAATGAATTGTATAGAAGGTTAGATGAAAAGAGGATTGCAGTAATGGAGTTAGAAAAGAAACTTAAGGTTGAAAAACTTCTAGCTGTACATAACTCTAAAGAGGAGATTGATGAATTAATTTGTGAGGCTAACATATCAGTTTTTGCTAGCGGTCACCAGCAAGTGAGCTTAATGGCTAGAAGAGTTAATGAAATTGCAAAGGAAATGGCTGATAAATGGGATATCTTTTTTGTAGAAAAGGAACAACAAGAAGAATTGAACAATCCTAAGAAAACATTTAAGGTATATCAGAAGGACAAGGACAAAGGGAAAGGTAAATTTGGTGGAATACCAAACATCAAAATAACTGACAACTTACCACCACCCTTGGATACAACACCGATACATACTGATGATACACCGGCTATTGAAAACATGGACATAACACATGATGACACTAACCCTGAATCAGAAATTCTATTCACCATAAATGTTGATACTCAAGAAGTCAACATTGTTGTGGATAAGGATAGCACAGAGGTACAAAATGATATTGCTAACAATGAAAACAATGCTAAGAAACTGGCAGAAAATGTTGAGGTTGAAATACAAACAGAGCAAACAAAGCATTCAAAACAATCTTTGGACAATGGAATGAATACTAGTAGTATAGATGTTGGCACTAAGAAACCTACAGAGACAGAGATAGAGATACTAGCAATTGATAACACAAAGAAACCAACAGAGAAACCGACAGAGGCATAGGTACATATTGAGATAGTGAAACCGGTAATCACTGAGAACCCCAAACCATCTCTAGTTGAAATACAAACTCAGACTGATCCACCGGAGGTTGATACAAGCAAATTGGTTACTAATACTGGAAGCATTGAAATAACAAAGGCAATTGGTCAGACATCAAGTACTTCACTAAGTGAATTTAGGCCTACAAATGTGACAGAGGTACTCCTGGACTCTATTAAGAAGATAACTGACTGTAATGCATTGGCCTACAAGGCAATTGATGATACAATACCTATTCTTAAGATGATTGCACCAAAATGCAATATAGATCATGTAAAGGATTCTTTAGGTCAGTTAGACACATTGTCTAAATTTATTGTTGGAAATGTAATAACAATTGATAAAGTAAATGAGGATACATTCAAAGAGAAAATGGAAAAAGAAAAAGAAAAATTCTTTGAGGACATAATAAAGAAGTGCACTTAACACATTAACACACTTTTACCAGCACTAAATACAACAATTTTGGAATATAAGGAATTGTACAGGGAAACATGCAAGCCACATCTGTTGACTTGGGACATTGAAAAAGAAATAAGCAGAGTACAAAAGGAAATAGATGATATAGATGATAACATTACTGGTTCATATGAACCTATATCAGTTATTGAGCAAGAAATAGCAAGATTTGAGGAAAAGTTGAAGAAATTTAAGAAAGAAAAAGCAAGGATCAAGGCAAATGTCAGAGAGCTTAAGTATAACTTAGTCCTAAATAAGATAACCTTATCTCTCTAAGAAATGAGATCTCTAAGGCATTAATTCAAGGGGAAAGATCACCAGAAGAGCATATGCATCATCTCATCAGAATGATCCAACGAACTGAGGCAACCATGAATGATAGCAACAGATTCATGCAGAGTTGAAACTTGGTTTTGGCTGATATATTTTAGATTGTAACCAACCGGTTACAAACCTTAAGATGAAATTTTGCACTCATTTGACAATTTTTGACAACTTTTTTCATTGATGTTAAAGGGGGAGTAGTGGATAGAGAAAAATGGCTATTCAAAAGAGATCATCTGCTCAGGGGGAGTACATATTTTTGGTAAATGTTTTGGACCTCACTTTTTGGAACAGTTTTTGGATTTTTCTCATGAGTGTTTCCATCAATGCCAAAGGGGGAGATTGTTGGTATTATACACTCTAATGAGAATTGAAGGTGTTTTCATTGATGGCAACCTTCAGGAAACCTTCCAACATTCATCTGATAAACCATCGGCAAGCACCGGCACCGGCAGGCACTTCACCGGCACCAACAACAATGCATACCGACACCCCAGCCGATAGGAATAAACTTTTGTTTATTGTATTTAATTGTAATTATCTTTTGTAAAGCCGACATGGCATATTGTAATAGACTCATATATGTATGAGATCTTGTAAATCATTTTGTAAGGAGGATGATAGATGAGATAGGAATGAGCAAATATTAAGGAAGATATATGTGAATGCACAAGGCAGATTTTGTATAAGGTTTATGGTTATAGCATGAGCTTCAACTGGTACTGAACCCGGTATAGTTGATGCTAATTTGAAGCAGTACATTATATTGGATTCTCATAATCCATTTGGTAAGTCAGTGAGACTTCTATTTTGTAGATTAACCGGTGAGCTCTAGGCAGTTTGCCTTCCTGCATGTGCAGACTCCTCATTATAAGTAATATTTAATCATTGGCCAGTGACTGAATATTATGGGTCACAAATTTCATCGAGGTTTTTCCCACACTAGGTTTCCTCGTTAAATATCTTGTGTTATGGTGTATTTTCTATGTTGTCTTGATTGTTCTTGTTTACTACATTAACTCTTATTTACTGATACACTATTTTGGAATGCAAAATACTTAATAACGTTAAATATTCTGTCAACTAGTTAGATACTACTTCACACCCCCCCCCTCTCAGTATCTTTGGAAGTGTCATTAATCCTAACAGCTTATGCCTCCACTTTGGAATTTTTGTCAAAGGGGGAGAATATATCTAATGTATGGGGGATAAGATATATGTTGATGAAGATATATGATATGGGAGTAGATATATATTATAGTTGCACTGGTCTATGTTGTTTATAGTTGCAATGCTACATTGAGTATTGCCATCAATGCCAAAGGGGGAGATTGTTGGCATATGATGAACCGGTATGATGATAATGTATGTTGTCATTGATGTCAATAAGTGCAAGTGGACTGGTATGAAGGGATGAAGTGGACCCATGTCAGGGTTTCACTAAGTGTGACTACCAGTTGGTAGTTTCAGCTCTAGGGTTTCCGGTTTGGCAATCTAGCTTGTGCAATGCAACCGGTGACATTTTGTGATGAGTTAGCTAAGAAATGAGGATGAGATTGAGATGCCAAGTTAGTTTGCTGCATGTGAAGGATTTCCTTCAGGATCTTGCATGTGAAGATTGATTGCATTAAATGTCTACCTCGAGAATGAACATTCTTCTTAGCGGTATGTGAAGAGAGAGTGATGGGCTACTGATTTCCATATACGGTGGAGAATGGACAATGTAGAATGACTTGTGATCTGTTTGAGATTGTTTTATTCTATGCAAAGTGTTTGAATGGTCAAGATTGGACCGCTTGTAATTGTAAACCTAAAATGTTTAGGGTTTAGGGTTTAGGGTTTATGCTACCGACCTAACTGTTGTCTATAAGGTTGATGATGTTTGTTATTGTTTGTGTTGGCAAATGTTGTATTTGTATCCATGTGATGAGATACTTTCCAGACCAGTGAGCAGAAAATTGCAGAGTGTGATTGCAGAGTAGAGGATTTGAAAAGGATCTACCTTAGCATGTAGTGTTGTTATCAGATTAGAGCTCTACCTGTTGTCTTCTAACCATTTCAATAGTAGGAAAATTCCTTTACCAGGTAGCTTCAACAGGCTTATTGCAAATCCTCTAACCAGGTGACTCAAGATAATTGAGTTCTTCAAATCTTCTAGAAAGGTAACCTTTAACAGGGTATATAGTCATCCCTTAACCGGGTGATCTTTAACAGGATCGATTCCTAATAGAACCTTATTGTAAATTATTTAACCAAACTGGGCTCCTAACAGAGCGAGCTTCAAAAAAGTTCAAAAAAAATCTTGTTGGTATTCATCCCCATCGTGGTTTTTCCCATTTTGCTTTCCATGTGAAAAATTTGTGTGTCACGAGTTGTGCATTTTTCATGTGATGATTGAGTAATCTTTGTTTAGGTGAATATGCATGCAAAGTTAATGGTTATGGTATTACTGATACAACACATGCATGAGTATATTGGTGAAGTTTGTTGGCATTGTGTTGTCATTGATGTCAACAGGTATGGGATGTCTACCGGTAGAAGAGATGTATGTGCAACACTATGATGAAGGAATACAGGATGTGAATCTTGGATATCACCTTGTGCTACTGAACACTGGTAAAGGAATGGAAGGTGACATCAGAGGTCATTTATACACAAGCTAGTGTCTGACTTGTGTGATGAGATGGAGAAGTGTTGTGAGTGGTTACTTGTGATGAAGAGGCAGAGTATTATCTAAATCACTTCAACACAAGAAGAGAACAAAGAATCAGTATGTTGTGAGGTTGCAGAACAACAAGACCCCACCAGAAGAAGTTGCAGTCATCTTGGAGGAACAGTTAGAGGAAGTCTGAAGTGGTTGTCACTCTGACAAACTAGTAGAAGAAGGAACATCCTTGATCAAGAAGAAAGGATGCATAGATGTAAGCAGAGGAATCTGACCTGACTGAATCAAGAGTGATCCTTGAGAAGAATGATGCCATGATGACATCAAGAGTGGTAACCGGTATGTAAGTCTACCGGTTATATAAGAAAGGTGAAGTTGTAGAAGGCCTCCTCATTGTGGAAATAAGAATACTAAGTACTTATCAGTCGGGAATCCATTTTGTGAGTTCCATCGGCAGATCAGATGGAAACATATATGACAAGGCAACCAGTAGAATGGTTAAGACTGAAAAGGTTGGCAAAACCGGCTGAAGTGAGGAACTGGTAAAGTGGGTTGGTTGATGACTATCCCTTGATCGATTGGTAGTGACAAGTTGGTGGTTCGTTGACCTAGAGTCAACATGGCAAACCTGTGGTCGGATAAGGATAGAATGTACAACAAAGAGGTTGTTGTAGGGGTTGGTCATCTTTAATGAAAAGTCACTCAAATCACGAGATGTGTTGCAGAAGGATTGCAGAGGGTTGAGGCTTGAGGTCTAGATGACAACTATGAGCCAGCTAAGAGATTGAGAAGATCGAGATGATGAAGGAAATAGCTCGATAGATCTTTTGTGACTAACCGAAGGATTTGTTGAGGAAGTAAAAAACAAATCACCAGGATTAAAGGGTGTGATCGAGGAAACATGACTATGGCGGAGATAAGCATCTCAGATGTCAAAAAGGATCAGATCTAGCAAGATCTGATTAGATTTGGTTTGTCTCAAAGAAGGTGAAGAAACCCTAATCGCCTGAGTTTTGAATGTGAGTTTGGCAGGAAATCTGGGATATAAGTAAAATGGCCTATGAGACTGTTGAGGTTGTTGGAGAATAGAGAGTGTATCGTGTTATTGTGAAGTGGTCGACTTTTGCATGTAGAGACAAGATCAGTCTTGTGCTCAATGAGCAAGAGAGGGAGAGTGAACCTGGTTGAAGCTTTCAATCGGTTGGAAAGAAGAACTTGTAGCGACCACACAAGCAAAGTGTGAAATGGTGATTTGCAAAGTGTGAGATGTAAAATCCGATAGATAAGTAGCAGGTGCAGAGCAAGAAGAAGAGTGAGTTGGTAGAAGGGAAGAGTATTTCACCAAAAGAGTCAGATAGGTGTTAAGGTTGCAAGATTCACTTGTAACATGATAATAACTTATGTATTTGAAGTTTGCATTGTGAACACTGAGTTGTAGCTCGGCGTAGGAGTTGGTGCTCCTTTGGGTTGTTACCCATAAATCTGTCAAGGGTTGTAGCTCCTTGGGTTGGTGCCCTAAATTGTGTAACCATGTTTTACTATGAGGTTGGATTGGAGCAGTAGACTCCAACAACATTTCTCACCAAGGTTTTTCCCGCTTTGGGTTTTCCTCGTATATACTAGTGTTATGTGATGTTTCCTTGTGTGTGTGTGCTTGAGCTAGTTTTTTTCACTAACCGGTAAGTCTGCCTTGTGCTTGATTTGCATACTAGTGTCATCTACAAAAGAAAGTCTAGAAGAAAAGATTTGAGAACCACTGATTCACCCCCTCCCCCTCTTAGCGGTGTATTGTGTCTAACAATTGGTATTAGATCATTGGTTCCCAGTTAGAAGAGTGTTCTTCAACTTGGGTAGATTCAAGCCTATGAACACAATGGTTTATGCAGCATCTACTTCTGCTCCAGTTTTTTATGGCTCAATTTTTTTTATTTAGAGTTGCAGAATGGAAGTTTTATTATCCTCTTTAGGGTTCGATGTATGGATGGCAGTAGTTGATGGTCTCCCTAGAAAAATCAGTTTTCCTACTAGATGTGTAGAAGAAAGAAGAAACTTGTGCAATGAAGAAGCCATGCAGGCTTTTTTCAGTGCACTCACTGGTGATGTCTGTTCATAGGTTAATAGGTGTAAGACAACAAAGAGCTTATGGGAAAGATTGAAGAAGCTCTATGGAAATGAACCCTCAATAGTAGATCTTGTATTTGAAGGAAATATGAGAGATACATCTCATATTCATCTGAATGAGGAAGATGGATCTTCTTGTTGCCGCATTAGTGAAGGAGAAGGTGTTCAACTTCTGGTGGCCCAAGAATCTAAAAGTGGTTGGGCAACCACCTCTCCTCAATAACAAAATATTGAGCAGTGATGATAATGAAGAGGAAGACATGGCAGAAAGATCTTGCCATCTGGTCTCTTCTGATGATGAGGGAGAAGAAGAAGTTGACCTTGAAGGAGAGCTTGTAAATACATTTGAAGAACTCAATACAGTTAAAAGAGAATACAAACTATTCAAGAATGCTTCTATTGTGGAACAGAACCAGTTAGTCAAATACCTTGAAGAATCGGAGAAATGCATCTCAGAGTTGAAGTCTCAGGCAAAAGACACCAAGGTATGTTGGTGTGAAGATCTAGCCTTGCAGCTAGAGATAAAAGATAGAAAACTTCAGTGGCTTCTTGAAGAAAACAAAGAGGAGAGCTCACCAGTTAGATGTTCTCCTCGGAAGAAGTTTGACCTGACCACAACCGGTGTGGACTTGTAGACAAAGATGAAGATCAATGTTGCAGAAAGGTACCCTCACACAGAGCCCAGAGGTGAGGAGAAGATGGTGGAAGAAAATCTCACCAGAAGCAGGAGGAAGAGAAAGCAGCAAAAGAGACCTCCCACTAGCAGAGGGCAAAGAAATGCTACCACTCACAGGGAGAAGCATGTGTGGGAGAAGAAGAAGAGATCAAATAGAAGAGCTTCTCAGAATGAGCAACCATGGGTCTCTTCTCGAAAAGGAAAAGATGGGGATGCAAAACCATCAAGATCTCCTCATGCATTGCAATGTAAACAAGTAAGTCATATGCAATCATTTACCGGTTACTTCTTTACCTGTAAAGTTTATGGTCATAAGGTAAGGGAGTGTAGAATGAGATCTAGAAAGAATAATGTAGGATCTCATAGAAGACATGCTAATAGGAAGAATGTATCCAGAGATAGATACATGCATGTTCAGTTTCCTGGTCATGCAAAGAATGGTTGTCATAACTTTAATGGATCTGGCCATAGAGAACTTGAGTGCAGGAAGAGGAACCTGCAGCTACATGGAGGCCAACAAAATGGCCATGCTCTGCAAAAATGTGAAAATAGAGCATATGGAAGACATCAATCTGCACGGAACCAGAGAAGATATATTCCGACGGGAATAAGAAGTCCATCAGTCCCTATTACTAATCAAAGAAGCATTAATAGGAGGAGATGGTCAAACCGGCATGATATAAGATTCCCCAAATATGAAGTTGGGATGGATGTTGTGTGCTACTATAGCACCACTTCTGGTCATTGTGAAGGAACAAGAAGAGAAAGGTCTCATTGGCAGAAGAAGGTAAACCCTGCTTCTCGGTCTGAAAAGGGGAAGAAAAATGAGATCAAGCAGGTATGGAGGAAGAAGACCATGGATCAGCACTATGCATTCAAGGCACAAGTAATATCTCCTAAAGCCTAAAGGAGATATAGGATCTTAGAGGGAGTAGCACCTTGAATGTATCACTCGCCCCCTTTGTGAAAAAAGCAATATGGAAGAACATTTTATTGCCTGTAGAAAGAAAGAAAATGTAATGACAAGTGTGTGTAGGTATCTCCTTGACTACACACCTACCGATCAGTGATGGATCACCACTGCATGATTCAATGAGTAAAGGTTAACAATTGGAATCAGGTGTTAACCAATATGTGCAAGATGTTATCATCTTGTATAATAGGTTACGTAAGACAATGAAGTTGAAAATCATTGCAATAATCCCGGTAGTAAGGGATGTTGATTTTATGTCTCGGGTGGTATTGGAAAAGACCTAAATGGCATATGTTGGCCCCGTGATTGTTCATGCAAGCATGCATGCTTTTGGGCTAACTAGTTTGTTTTTCTGGCATGATGATAACATTATCTGGCATTGTGTAGATCCAAGATCATGTCTTAAGTTGTGTTGGTAATAATGTGTTGAAGGATCATCAGATGATCACTCATGCAAGCTAAACCGGCTTATGGTGAAGAATGAAGTTCTGGTGCTGCACCTGACCGGAGATGAGGACCTAAGATGCATAACTCAGGGGGAGTTCAAGTGCTCATCATGAAAAGTCTTGTGATGAAGAGCTGGTTTGCTTGAACTAGTAAGAATGTTGACTACCCAAACTGAAAGAGATCGAATTTGCAAGATATTGCAGGTTGATCGGCAAAAGAGTAATATTCACTGACATGTCAAGAATTGATATTATACCAATTAGTGTCAATTGATTGTTAAGTTCCCCATCTCAAGTACTATGACTTGAGAAGATGTAACCGCCAAGTGACTAGATAACAAGTGGTGTCAAAGGAAGTGTTACATCCAATGAAGATAAAGGGGGAGAAAGTTTTCTATCAATGATAGGTGGATACAAGGAGAAATAATATGCTGACAGTGCCCTTTGTCATTGTGTCAAAGGGGGAGAAGGATTTTGTAGTATGTCAGATACTACAAGTGTTGACATCAATGCCAAAGGTGGAGATTGTTGGCATTGTGTTGTCATTGATGTCAACAGGTATGGGATGTCTACCGGTAGAAGAGATGTATGTGCAACACTGTGATGAAGGAATACAGGATGTGATATCTTGGATATCACCTTGTGCTACTGAACACCAGTAAAGGAACAAAAGGTGACATTAGAGGTCATTTGTACACAATCTAGTGCCTGACTTGTGTGATGAGATGGATAAGTGTTGTGAGCCGTTACTTGTGTTGAAGAGGCAGAGTGTTATCTGAATCACTTCAACACTAGAAGAGAACAAAGAATCAGTATGTTGTGAGGTTGCAGAACAACAAGACCCCACCGGAAGAAGTTGCAGTCATCTTGGAGGAACAGTCAGAGGAAGTCTGAAGTGGTTGTCACTCTGACAAACTAGTAGAAGAAGGAACATCCTTGATCAAGAAGAAAGGATGCATAGATGTAAGCAGAGGAATCTGACCTGACTGAATCAAGAGTGATCCTTGAGAAGAATGATGCCATGATGACATCAAGAGTGGCAACCGGTATGTAAGTCTACCGGTTATATAAGAAAGGTGAAGTTGTAGAAGGCCTCCTCATTGTGGAAATAAGAATACTAAGTACTTATCAGTCAGGAATCTATTTTGTGAGTTCCATCGGCAGATCAGATGGAAACATATATGACAAGGCAACTAGTAGAATGGTTAAGACTGAAAAGGTTGGCAAAACCGGCCGAAGCGAGGAACCGGTAAAGTGGTTGGTCGGTGACTATCCCTTGACTAACTGGTAGTGACAAACTGGCAATTCATTGACCTAGAGTCAACATGGCAAACTCGTAGTTGGATAAGGATAGAATGTACAATGAAGGGGTTATTGCAGGGGTTGGTCAGCATTAATGAAAAGTCACTCAAATCATGGGATGTTTTGCAGAAAGATTGCAGAGGGTTGAGGCTCAAGGTCTAGATGACAACTACAAGCCAACTAAGAGATTGAGAAGATCTAGACGATTAAGGAAATAGCTCAACAGATCTTTTGTGAATAACCAAAGGATTTGTTGAGGAAGTAAAAAGAAAAACACCAAGATTAAAAGGTGTGATCGAGGAAACATGACTATGGCAGAGATAAGCATCTCAGATGTCAGAAGGATCAGATCTTGCAAGATTTGATTGGATTGGATTTTTTTCAAAGAAGGTGAAGAAACCCTAACCGCCTAAGTTTTGAATGTGAGTTTTGCGGGAAATCTGGGATATAAGTAAAATGGCCTATGAGACTGTTGAGGTTGATAGAGAATAGAGAGTGTATCATGTTATTGCAAGGTGGTAGACTTCTGCATGTAGAGACAAGATTAGTCGAGTGCTCAATGAGCAAGAGAGGGAGAGTGAACTTGGTTAAAGCTTTCAATCAGTTGGAAAGAAGAACCAGTAGCGACCACACAAACAGAGTGTGAAACCAGTGATTTGCAAAGTGTGAGATGAAAAATCAAGTAGATAAGCTACAAGTAAAGAGCAGGAAGAAGAATGAGTCTGTAGAAGGGAAGATTATTTCACCAACAGAGTCAGATAGGTGTTAAGGTTGCAAGATTCACTTGTAACATGATAATAACTTATGTATTTGAAGTTTACATTGTGAACACTAAGTTATAGCTCGATGCAGGAGTTGGTGATCCTTTAGGTTGTTGCCCATAAATCTATCAGGGGTTGTAGCTCCTTGGCTTGGTGCCCTAAACTATGTAACCACTATTTACTATGAGGTTGGATTGGAGCAGTAGACTTCAGCAACATTGCTCACCGAGGTCTTTCTCGCTTTGGGTTTTCCTCGTATATACTGGTGTTATGTGATGATTCATTGTGTGTGTGTGTGCTTGAGCTAGTTTTCTGCATTAACTGGTAAGTCTGCCTTGTGCTTGATTTACATACTAGTGCCATCTACAAAAGAAAGTCTAGAAGAAAAGATTTGAGAGCCACTGATTCACCCCCTCCCTCTCTCAGTGGTGCATTGTGTCTAACAAAGTTGTTATCAAGTGTTGAATGTTATTTGAAGTATTCAGTTTTACTGGTTTAGCTATATGAAGTCTTACTATGTTTAACCGGTATTACCATGGTTAAGTTCAGTGATGAAGACAATCGGTTAGAATTGTTTTAACTTGATAAGTTGTGGAGAAGTTTTTGTATGTACTAATTCACCCCCCCCCCTCTTAGTAATGATTAGGGTATTTTTTGTTCATCATTATTAATAAATTACTGGCATGGGTTAAGAAGGTAACAAGCAAGTAAAGGAATATTTCAAAAACTTTCAAGCTAAAATGAAGCAAAGGGAAAGAATCCCTCAG